>NW_016690484.1:105686-108752 GCF_001604755.1 Lepidothrix coronata | reverse complement strand
GGAGTTACCAGGCCAGCAGCAGGAGTTACCAGGCCAGCAGCAGGAGTTACCAGGCCAGCAGCAGGAGTTACCAGGCCAGCAGCAGGAGTTACCTGCTGCCTCAGCTCCTCCCCTGCTGCTGCCTGGGCAGGCGGGTGGGCTCCTCGGGCCACCCTTGGTGTGCTGTCAGAGCCGTATCTGCTGTAGGCAGTGCAATGCTCCCTTTCCCTGGGGTTTTCCTGCTGGGATGTTTGGCACAGACAGACAAGAGAGCGACTCTGAGTGATAATGCAAATTAGATCCTTTCTGGCTCCCTCTAACAGAAGTGTGTTATCTCGGGAATGAGGGGTTTCTGCATTTACAGCAAATTTGTGGCCGCTGTGTGAACCAACGTGGTTTGCATTGACCAGGCAGTGTGTTTGGTGACAGGAAAGGTGTCCATCCTCTTCTCTGTCCGTGTCATGCCTTGTCTCCGTGCTGCTGCTGATCCATAGCATTGACCTGTGTGTGGCGAATAAGCTCTGTCAGAGGTACCTGTTAAACCATAACCCTTTGGGTCTCCTTTGGGAGAGCTCTGATGAGCTTGGCAAGCATTTTGTCATTCCTGAAGCAACTTTCTTTCCCATAAATGGACTAACAGCATGCATGAAAGTGGTGCCAGTTCAGTGCCAGTGGCTGATGAATGCATTACATGAAGGTCCAGGAAGGTCCAGGACTGGTCTGGCCATCACAGAAGCTGCTGTGATTTTTTTATATTAGCATTTCAACATCCTGTTCACAGAGTTGCATTCAATAGTGGGATACAAGTAGGGAAGACAATCAGAAGAGTTGAAAATGGATTCATATCAGCATCAAAACAGTCTAGTTCCTAACTGCCATGAAACACTGTCACCATTTGAGATCGAGTTTTCTCTCTCAAAATTCACACACAGATCAATACTGTGGATGTACCACTGGTAGGATTTTTTCTTAAGTCATTTGTAGCGCGAAAGCAAGGGAAATCACAAAATCTGGGGTTTGTTTCTGGCAAGGACTGGCCAGTCTGAAAAGACTGGGACATATTTAACCTGTGCACACTGGCCTGTGTACAGCTATCCCTGAATTCTGCTGCAGATCCTGCAGTCCAGCAGGTATCTGCAAATGCAGGTCTTGGGGTCCTGCTGCCTCGGCTCTGCGGGAGTCTGAGCTAAGGAGACACGCTGGTCCCAGTAGCTCATGGATGGTTACGAGTACCAGTTGAGCAGGGAAATATTTTTGGCTTTGTCCTGAGGTTTGGAGGGTGTCCACTGTTTCCATTCTGAGAGTGTCACAGAGACAGATTGCTGCTGCAGCGATGAAAATATCTAGAGCTGCTTAAAAAAGCAAATATTCTCGGAGAAATAATGAGAATAAATGGAGCTGGTGCACAGTGTACGAACCGAGAACCGGGGTGGCAGCTGAGCTCTGCAGGGAACGGGGGACCAGAGGTAAAATCAGGGGGCTGGTGAGGGGAAGGAAGCTTTCCTCACAGTGAGTCCCTTAGATCACTGCTGCTTTAACTGCCTGACAAAGATGTGTGTTTTAAGGCCTGGCTTTTTCTTTGGTCTGACCTGAGTTCATTTGGTGTTTTGCTGAGGCTGGGAGTGGTGGGGTATTGGTCAGAGCCCCGAGCAAGCCCGAATGCTGCATCCCGGGACACTGGGGTCTTTGCCCAGGATTATGGTCAGGGGACTGAGCTGGATACTCCTAGTGTCCTGGGATATTGGGATATAGAGGGAGTGTCTCTGGGTGCTCCCTAGCCTTGGTCCAGGACATCCTGCTGTGCTGTCAGTCCAGCACAGGGGCCTCCAGCTGCCCACCAGCTTTCCTGGAGTGCCTTCCATGCAGGAATCTGTCTAAACTGTCTGCTGTGGCAGTGGTTCAGTGTGCCAGGAGGGGATGTGGGATTGGGATTCCTGCTGTGCTGTGGGATGGCCCCTCATGTGTTCTCCTAGCAGAGGGGCAGCCAGCCTGGCTGGCCCTTCCCCTGCACCGTGGGACTGTCCCAGGGGGAGCAGGAGGCTGCTCCTCTGGCATGAAGAGCTCTCCCATTGCTGCAGTTTCTGGGTCTCTGCAGCTCTCTGACCTCAGCTCCTCAGGCATCCAGAGGTGTTTAGACCTCGCTGTCAACAATGCTTCTGTTCCCTCCAGGGACTGTAAAGTGGGAAAGAGTGTGACTGACTCAGAAGTTCATGTTGAAGTCTAGGGGGTGATCAGTGGAGGAGCAGTAAGGGGGGAAGGTGTACCCTGTGGTCTCTGCTGTGTTGGATTTGCAGCTAATGATTATTAGCTGGTGAGGGACTGATTGGCTCATTGCAGGAAGGATGTAACAGTGCCTAAAACAAGGCAGGTTTTGTGAAAATTACTGTGCAGGTCTTGATGCCCAGGCCGTTCCTCTCTTCCTACACACTGCTAGAAGATGGCAGTAATTATCTTAAGTAATTCCTTCCTGCCTTATCTTCATTACAAATGCTACAGGACTGATGCACTTAAGAGTGAGTGAGAGAGAGAAAGTGTGTGCTGAATATTAAACATGCAGTTGCTGTTTCCCACCTTCTGTTTGGTCATGCCCTTTCCAACAGCAGGAAGCCTGCAGCCTCTGGATCACGGGTATCCATCCCCTGCCACCCGCCCTCCACTGTTTTCCCTGGTGCTGAGCACTGCCGGGTGCTGCGGATGCCCGGGATGGGGAGTGCTCCCTCTGGAGTGGGCAGGGACACTGCCATCCCTCCCGGCAGGGTGACAGGGACTGTGACCCTCACACGGGGGACTCTCACAAAGCAAGAGAGGGAGTTTTGACTGAGGTGAAATTACCTCAGAGAAGATGTGAGAGGCATTGGAACAGTATCCTCAAAAGGCTGACAGTGCAGAAGGATGTGGCCAGAAGTCTTGTGGCAGACTTGAGCCAGAGGTGGAGGCTGCAGCCAGGAATGTGTGATTGAGACACCAGGAAGGACATCCCACCGGTGAGGGCTGGGAGCTCCAGTGTTTGGGGACTCATGGGCAGCCTCTGAGATTGTGCTGGACCTGCTTGGCAGATTCTATGTCTGAATTAGATGTGTGAAAGTG
>NW_016690484.1:45942-104037 GCF_001604755.1 Lepidothrix coronata | reverse complement strand
CCAGAGGTTTGTGTTGCGAAAAAAAAAAGCTCCGTGATTTTTAAGTGCCACTGTTTGTAGGAATTGCAAGAATCCGTTTTTTCCTGTATCTCCTGAGTTGCTGTGACTTCAGATTTGAATGAACCTTAGGCTGGATTTAACTGAGTAAAAGACAGGGGAACCTGTTAAATTTTACCTGAGCATAGTGAAGTAGATTTTCTTAATATTTCTTTCTAGCGCTGACACAGATGACAAAGTGCTTGTAACTGCAATTTTGCAAGTAAAGTACAGGTCTATCTTTAACAGCAATGTCTGGCATACTAGGGTCCATCCTTGTAGGCAGGTTTTGCTCTGTCCACTCAAGTAATTTCCCTCTCTCTCAGATAGCTGGTGGAGAAAGTGTCTTGGTCGTCTCATGGAGGATATTTTAATTTTCTGCTTGGCTTGGCTGAGCAGCTGTGATTTCAGGATTGGTTGGATTTGCATAAGGTCATTAAGATCCAATAATGATGTTTATTGCTAAGACATCTGCCACTTACATTCATGCAGAGCAAGTAAAATTAAACCTCAGCTAACGTCACTGCTATTACCAACGCAGTTAATGCCAACAGTAAATGCTGTCAATAGGTGAAGATTTCACAGTGGTCTGTAGGTAAGAATGTCTTGAAACTCTGGACCCTCTGGAGAGATGGTAGGCAGTGTGAGCCCAGCAGGCTCTCTTTGAGCAAATCCTGGTTGGGTTGTTCCTGGGGCTGTTTGGGCAGAAGAGGGAGCAAGATCCACACAGTGCTGAGCGGTACCACTGCGGCATCCGGGAGCTGTGCACGTGTTGCATCTGGCTGGGAGAGCAGCACAATGTGTGTGTGTGTCCTGAAGCTTCTCCTGTCCTGGTTCTCTTCAGCTGTGGCTCAGGTACTTCAGCTGATGGGCTCTGCTGTGACCTGTCTCTCTGTAGATGTGGCACTTGGGGACATGGGTTGGTGGTGACCTTGGCAGTGCTGGGGGGATGGTTGGACTCGATGATCTCAGAGGGCTTTTACTGCCTAAACAATTCTGTGATTCTTCAGTGGGTTGCAGAAGTGCTTGGGTTTGGTTGCTGTGAGGTAAAACCAGGGCTTTGCTGGGGACTGAATTCTGCAAACCACGAGGAAGTAGAGTGCTGCTGGGTTTTGTCTTCCTGTCCTCATCAGAGATGAGAGCTGGTACCTGAGGTAGAACCCATTTTATTTTTCTATAATTCCAAAGGCATAAGACATGTATTAACTCCAAACTATGGCCAGTCTGCTTCCCTGAAAATCTGTCCCTGACCTCCATCCGAGTTCAGTGCTTCCTGTAACAGTGGCCAGCAGTTAGTCATCTGTCTTGCTTTGGCAGGAGATCCTGTTGTGTTACCATGGGGTTGATTTGAAGTTGTGTCAGGGATTTGCTGAACAGTAGTGTCAGGAGCACAGCCCCTTCTGGAGGGGACCCCAGCAGGCTGTAAGAGCTCCCCCTCAGCTCAAGGGTAGCCCCTGCAAACCAGGAGCAGCGTGCGAGGAGGTTCCCGCTGTGTGTCTCACTGCGGCTGATGGAAGGGGCTGACAGCCCCTCACAGCTGGTGGTTGTGGCTCAGGGGCTTGCAAGGGGTCTCAGCGAGCAGGAGTTCTGTCAGTCAGCACAGACAAGCATTCAAAAGCCTCTGCTAGGGTGGGGAAGAGCTTCCTGAATCGCTTCTGTGCAGTCCACGTCAAAGAGGAGCATGAAGTCTGACCCAGATTCTCTGCTTCTGGATGCCTTTGGACAGTGGTGGATTCACTGCTGGCACATCTCTGCTGACCTCCACAGACTCTTCAGGCTAATCGCTGCAGGGATTGCCTTTAATCTTTTGACACCCTCGTCCAAGCATTCCTGCCTCTCCACATTAACCAATTAAGTTATTAGCTCTTAATACCTAAAAATCTAGACCTTCTGTGCCAGAGGGTAACAGAGAAACAAGATTAGGGAGACTGCTTCCAAAGCCTAGCATTTCCCAGCAGTGTTTGCAGCTGATCAGAGCCTGAGAATGTCAAGCAAAGAATGGGCCATGAGATGAGGAAAACCCTAAAACAATTCAGAGTGAAAAAGGTCCCTGAAGAACATGGAGGTGATTAGGTGATGTTGAACATACTTGCCCTCGAAGCTGAGCAGAGAGAATACCCAGGAGTGCCTACCCCTCTGGACTCTGCAGCGGGAGCACAAACATCCTGGCCCGGGGAGCAGCAGCCCTGTTCTGTGACATGGGCTCTGTCTGGGGGCAGAGCAGGCTGGACAACAGCCAGCTGGATGGCCTCTGGGAGGAGCATCTCCTGCGTGGGAGAAGAGCTGCCACGCTGCTAAGGTGAGGGAAATAATGTGGAAGAGCAGAAGAGAGAGGGGTCGGTGTTACAGAGGATAAATGGTGAAGCCCTAGGGTGGGCCAGGAGTATAGGATGGGGCATGGTGTATGTTGCTACTGAGTGTTTTGCACTTCAGTGCTAAGGGCAGCAGGTGCCTGATTTTTGGGATTTTCTCTCTGGTGGCTGAACTCCGTGTGTGTGCTAGGTGGAGGAGATCGTGTGTGCTGGGTGGGGTCACAGCTTCAGGAGTTACAAATGACAGAAATCAAGCTAGAACTGATAAAATCTTGATTTTTCTGCTCTCCAGCCATTTAAAAAGGGAAATAAGCATTCCGAGTAGTAAACGTTGCATGTGAGAGGTTGCAGGGTGAAAGTTTACCAATGAGAAACCTGGCATCTGACATGGGTCATTTGAACCCCACAGGTGATGCTGTGGTGTGCAGGGGAGCAGGCACTGTCAGTCCCAGGGACTCGTTGGGGGGATGCTCTCATTTAAGCCTGGACTTCAGAGCTGTTCTTTTCAGCTCGGGGCTGCTGGGTTCAGTCCCCACTGAGTGGTCAAGAGACAGCTGATGGGCACTTGTCTGGGGTTTGACTTTCAGCATCCATGCTGAGCAAAGTGCAGAGGACCTTAAGCAGCATCCTGAAAACCGGGTGGAATAATGTCAAAGTATTTTATAAACGCTCACACAAGAATTGCTCAGTCGGGACGAAGGGGCACACGGCCTATAAATGTGAGATTTAATTAAGAATCTCTGAATAGAATTATGACCCCATCTCTATGTTTCTGCATTTGGAAATTTTCATCAGAAGGCGTTGTCCATTCATCTATCTCTGTGTGCCTTGAAATGTATTGTCAGCTGGTATAAATCTCATCTGACTCAAGGGCTTTAAAGGCCTGCTTTTTTATTTCAGATTGGAGTTTCTAACATGGCAGTGGTTGCATAAAGAGACTTTACACTGGGCATAAATTACATCCACATAAAAAAGCCATAGTATTAAGAGGTTGCGGAGATTTTTGAAGTATAATGGTCAGTATCTTTTTACAGCATTTGTTTTGCTAGCGGTTCTGGAAAATTCCAATATTGTAAGAGTTAATATGAAGAGAAATTTGGGAACTGGTTTTGCTAACACTCTGAAATAGAACCTTTCTTCAGCTACCATAGAAAAGAAAATAAAGTTACTGTTCATTTGACTGAATTCGTGCATAAGCATGAGTGGAGGATATGGTCAGAAAATACATTTATATGTTCAGGTCTGAGTCAGTGTAAATGAAGCATCTCCCATCTGCCTCCATCAGCTTTACACCTGTGAAGGATGTGACCCACAGCGTTTGAAATGCACTCCAGAAATGGGAAATACAGATTTGAGGAGAAGCTTTTACATGAGGGGACTTCCTAGATTCAAGAGATAGACTCATACTGAAGATGTTACCACCACATAACTGCTTTAATCTGTCCTTCTGAATACTATTTATGAAGTTAAAACTTACTCACTGGTATTTTTTCTTCTAAGTTCTGAATTGCGAGCTTGTTCAGCCTGCAGTGACAATTCCTCCTCATTTCTGTGGCTTTGGGAGGTGTCAAGTGACACGAACTGCATAGCAATGCCATTTTATTCTCCACTGCATATAAATTACTCGGTTTTGTTTGTGTCACTTTGCTGGAGTGTTAACGTGAGTGTTTGTCCCAAAACCTGTGGAGATGCACCCAGGGCTGTAGTGACACCGATCCGTGTGTTTGTGCTGGGAAAGCTGAGCCCCTTCTGCTGCCCTGGCAGACTCCTTGGAGGCAGGCTGCCCTGGGAACACACAGCCTGACCTGGGGACAGCTGAGTCTGCAGGAGCTTCAGACTTGGCCATGCCCGTGTCCCTCAGCTGTTCCAGGAGCCCCAGAAGGTGCTGCCTGTCCTGGGTCTCCTCCTGGAGTCCAGCTCACCCTGAGGGTCAGGCTGGGCTGTGGCACACGCTGCTGCCGTGGCAGTGGTGTGGTGAGAGCCTGGCTGACATCCTCTCTTTGCCTCTTTCCCCAGGTTGTTGCGCTGTCGTCGTGGAGTCTCCTGAGAGATTCAATCTACTACACCCTGTCTGTTGTTGCACTCATTGTGGTAAGTTTTTGAAGGTTGTTCTTCTCTGGGAGCCTGTGTCTACTGCCACCTGTAAAGGGAACCTGCTATGGAGTCACAGGCTCGTAGCTGAAATCCTAGCTCCAGCAGTCCTGTGGATTTGTGCTTGTGGAAAACTGCTTGTAGTCTCCGTGGTTCTGCAGGAAAGCTCGGCCCAAGGGTAGGACATGGAGTGTCCAGAGCCATAGCTGGTGTGGGCTGCATCAGCCCAGTGCGGACACAGGCTGCAGAGCTAAAACCCTGTGCTGAGCCCCCTTGCAGGGGATGCTTCAGTGATGTCCAGCAACAACCTCTGTGGTTTCCTAAAAAATGTGTACTAATTGGTATTGGTTGCATCCCTGGTGCAGACGCGGCACTTCCCTGTGGGCGCTTCGGAGGGGCCGGGCGGCGGGGCTGTGGCGGGGGGGTCCCGGCACACGGCAGGTCCCTTGTCAGCCGTGCCCGGCGAGAATGGGGAGCGCGGGGCTGGTGGGCCACGACAGCCACCTGCCGGTGCGGGCTGTGGGGCTCACCCTGAGGGCTCACCCTGACAGTGCCGGGGTGTGCCCTGCGCCTGCCCTGGCAGCCCTCACCGCAGAGCTGGTCCTTCCCTCAGCCCTCACCAAGGAGCTGGTCCTTCCCTCAGCCCTCACCAAGGAGCTGGTCCTTCCCTCAGCCCTCCCCAGGCCCAGGAGGAGGCCGTGTCCCGGTGGGACCAGCCAAGTGGGTCAGAGGTGTGCAGCCCCTTCTTGGCTCCCAGCTGTTTTCCCTGTAGCTGCTGCAACAGCCCTGGTTAACACCAGGATTCCAAGTACCTACCTGCCTTGACTAGGTGAGAGAAACTGAGGGTTGAGAAGTTCAAATGCTGGGTAGAAGGGCAGTGCCAAACTACACCTCAGCTTAATGCCATTGCCCCAAGCCCTGTCTCCTGCCTCAGGTGATGAGCTGTTTTCAGCTATGGCTTTGTGTATAACATGCTATTTTTAAACCTTTTCTCCACAGTTTATTTATGACGAAAGAGTTTCCTGGTAAGTGAATCCCTTTTCATTTTTTCTGATTACACACAAAAGCTGCCACAATTAGGGTTCCTCAGGGGAGGAGGGGGAAGCTGGAAAGTTCTGCAGGGCAGCAGTTTCCTGCTGTGTGAGAAACATCAGCACAAGATGGGCTAGAAAACTAATTTTTTGCGCTAGAAAGGCCAGGAGAGTGTTGTTCAGGCTGTTCCTGGTAGAGCAGCAGCAGTCAGTGCCCTCTGCTTACCCTGCAGCCGCCCAGGGATGGCAGTGTGCTCAGCAAAGGTGTGGGTGTGCCAGAAGGGGCCACCCAAGCAGTCCTAAATAATTGTATTCCATTATTTGGATTTTTAAAAATTTAAAAAACTGAAAGTTCCTAAGGCGATATTAAAGAGCGAATGATCAGTTAAAAAAAATTAGAAAATTAATATCCCCATCAATGTGCGTTAGTGTGGTGCAGTAGGTACGGTAGGCTAGGAGGGCTTCAGACACTTTTAGAAGTGTGCTGCCAGTTGCTTTGGTCTCGAGGTGTTGTTTCCAGTCCCTGTCTGGCTGGAGGTGGCAGTGCAGGTGGCTTTGGTGTCGCTCCCAGCCGCTGTAATTTGGATTACAAGCACTAGGGAGCGTCAGGCCGCTGGGCTCCGCGTTTTCCCTCACTCGCTCTCGGCGGGGGTTTGTGTTGCATTTCAGAGCCGGGTTTCAAGCACCGGCTCTCGCAATGGCTTGGTTTTCTTTGTTTGGTTGGTTGTTTTTTGTTTTTTTGTGGCTTTTTTGTTTGGTTTTTTTTTTTTACTGAAATTGACTGGAGGCCCAGTTGTGCTTAACTGCGCTCCTCAACAAAAACACATCAATGGGGAAGCCGAGTGTTGAAATCACCTGAAGCAGAGCATGAGATGTTGATATGGTTGTGCAGTGTCTCAAAATCCTTAAGGAGCAAGTGGTCCGTGAGTTTTAGTATACAGAGTCTAATAACGGGTGATTTCCAGGACTAGCAGTTTGCCATGGGGAGCTATGCAGAATAGAGCGTTTTGGCCAATGAAGATTACCTAGAAACAAGCTCTGAAAGTCATATTTTGTTTTCACACAAATTTCATTGTTTCATTAGTTTGACCCAGAAACAGCAGAGCAATAAACCTGTCGGTACCCAATCAGCAGTTTAAAGTGGTGCCTGCTGCATTCTCAGTGCTCGTGCAGCAGCAGCAGGGGCGGAGGAGCAGCTGCCCCTTGTTGAGGCTGTGTCTGCGTGCTCAGTGTGCTTTAGCATGCACAGAGCCCCACACCCTGCCTTAGCCATGCAGGCAGAGCAGGACTGCTCCCCTGCCTCGGCCACAGCCCCCATGGCTATTGTCCTTACCGGAGTCTCAGTGGTCCTCGGGTGTGCGATTTGTTCACTGAGCTCCTGAGTTTTGTCACTTGTTCTTAGCTGACAGGCCGATTTGGCCAAGTAAAACCAGAGCAGAAGTCAACAAAACAAGGGAGGCATCATGCATGGATGTGTGAGCCATTTCTTTGTGCATCCCTTTTTTATAGAGGAGTGTTAAGACGGCCCAGGAGGGTCAGGCCTTTCTGCAGGCGTGTGGTGTGCCAGTGTGGGAGTGGCTGAACTGGGGCAGCTGACTGCCGTGCCCTGCTCTGATGTGTTTGTGTTGCTCTTGTTTTTAGGTGGGAGTCCTTAGTCTTAGTGCTGATGTATGTCATCTACATCATTATAATGAAGTAAGTCAAACGTGCCCTCGGCTTTTTTAAACTCTGAGGCTCCCTGCTCCCTTTGCATCACCCAGCCCTCACGACAGAGAAAAGAGGAAACAGCCTCCAGTTCTGCCAGATGTTGGCTGTTAGGGAAAATTTCTCCACAAAAAGGGTTATCCAGGAACAGGCTGCCCATGCTAGTGTGGAATCACCATCCCTGAAGGGGTTTAAAAGACATGTAGATGTGGTACTAAGGGACATGGCTTAGTGGTGGGCTTGGCAGTGCTGGATTAACATTGGACTTGATGATCTTGGAGGTCTTTTTCAACCTTAACTGTGCTATGAATCTGTGCTTTACGGATCTTGCCCTGTGTGAACAGACCAAGGCTAACACCCAAGTCTGTGGCAGAGCAGAGACCTGGATCCATCTTCAAGTCCCACCAAAGCAGGCCTCTTCTGACTCCACTTTAGCACCTCTACTCGGAAATAAACAGGTGTGAGATTGCAGTCTGCTTTTTGTGGCTGTGAAGCTCTGCTGTAGTTCCTGCTTGCTTGGACACCCATGATAAAACTACAGCACAGTCAGCAGTGATTTTCTGAGCATGTGACCTGTGTGACTTCTCTCACACAAGTTCCTGCTAGTAAAACCAGTCTGTTCTGCTGTTCCCAGTCTGTTACCCTCCTCCTGTCTTGTTTTCAAAAGCCAGTGGAAAGGAAACCCAGATTTAAACTGGAACATCGAACAAAACCTACCAGCTGCCAAGCACACCAGTGGTCTTGTCTCAGTAAATAAGAGTAGAGATTTGTTTTGAAATTATGAGTAGAGTAAATATTGTGAGAAAAATTCTCAGAACAGTGAAACACTGAGGCTGGGCTGACGGGAACATGAGTCAGAATTCATCTCACTTCTAATAATTAGAAATTTTCACATGGTGAGTAGCTTCACCCTTGCAACAATTATTTGACCAGCAAGACAGTTGTACTGTCTGAATATTATTTTTTTCCCTGAAAGCAATGCTGTGGTGTGAACAGATGTTTCAGACCTGTTTGGATCTAGCTGGAAAGGTTGTTGCCCTGGTTAGGTACCTCGGCCAGGTGTTTACAGGGGTCTACCCTTGCCTTTGAGCACCATGGTGAGACCCTTGGCTCGTGTTTGTGTCAGCTCGTGGGTACTCTAAGAAACAAGGATTATTCCCCTCCCTGCCACGGTAGAGATGAACTGAGCATATGGCCTTGTGTTTTTGGGGGGGGTCATCCCAGGTAAAACAACACATACTCAGGTGTGATTGTGTGATAAAAAATAAGCTTGGATGATGACAAGGAATGGTTATTCATGATACAGAATATTAATCACACCTAATACATAAGCATACATGTCATTCAAGATTCATGGCTTCTATCTTTCATAGCCTTCTGGGTGCAGAGAGATTGCACGGTGTACAATTTGCTGTGCTCTGGCATACCCCCTAAAAACCAGAGGAGTTTTCTTCCCTCCCTTAGTTGGATTGCACAGAATACGAGTCTAGGAAAGGAGAACTCACAAAGTAAAAGTACATCCTGAGTTTGTTTCTTTTGTGCAGGTACAACTCAACCATACATCACTGCTTTGAGAGGAAGACCAAAAACTCTGCAAACATGGTGAACGGCTTAGCCAGCAACGCGGAAATGGACGACAACAGCAACTGCGACGCCACGGTGGTGTTACTAAAGAAAGGTAACTGTTCCAGTAAGTCACTCTCTCACTTGCATCATTCTGAGCGTTTACAAGCCTGTCCCTGCTCTCAGGGTGTGAACTGCTGCTGTCTTATGAGCCATGAAACAGTGGTGGGCAGGTGGGGTGGGGGCACAGTGTGGTGAGCCCAGCCATCACTGCCTGTGCCAGAGGAGGCAGCTCCGGCCTCTTCCGGGTAATTCTTGCTGCTGGACGAGTGCTTGGCTGTAAGGACTCCTTCAAGCACAGGGCCTGATTATTGAGCCCATTACAGCCACTGAGAGTCCTCCTGCAGGTGCTGTTACTCTGCACTGACATTGCCCGTTCACATCATCTCCAGTTAAATTTAACTCCATTCCAAAGGGGCATCAACTGAGCAGAGAAGGAGGCCCTGCTTAGACCAGTGCATGCTCTTCTCCTAGTGAGGGCTCTGTGTGGGTCTGAGTGGTGTGCTCTTACTGCACGTGCTGTCTTGAAAGTGCACAGCTTTGCCATGTGAGTGATCTTTAAGAGTATTTCACTTTGGCTGAGATCTGCTCCTGTTTAACTTCAGTATGATCACGTATAAAAATAATGGTGTTTCTTCAGCTTAAAAAAAAATTCCCCACCCCATAGCTCAGCAGCAGCAGTTCAATGTCTGCATTTGCAAGCGTGTGCTAAACTGTATTTGAAGTGGGTTTTTTTTGTCTTTGAAACATTCAACAAGCATGTGCAGTGACTGCTTGGGATTTATATGCACCTGTCCTCAGGAATAACACCTCCCCTTGCCCTGAGACATGGATTTAGGCTAAGAAGCAGCTCTGTCATGTTGAAATCAGTCTTGGTCTCTACCTACAGATGGGCTGCCCCTTTTGTTTTGCTAGTCTACAAAAACGTAAATTTAAAAACCCAGGTCTTTTCCTGCAATTGGTGATTGAGAGGCATAGTCTATATGCAGTAAGCAACAAACATGAAATCAAACCCTTTGATCTGGCAGAGTACCCTGTTGCAGAGGGAAGGCTGCTAGGAGTGCTGTGCACTCTGATTTGGGGAATCTGCTTTTGTTCTCTGTCACAACAATCTGTGCCGGCAAGATACTCTTACCAGGAAAACTGGACTGGGAAAACTCAGTGACTGTAAACTCAGGCTTTGCCCATCCAGCTTTACTCAGTGCCCTCAGGGTTAGCTCTGATAGTGGGATTTGGTTTAAATGTCCCTGCAATGTGTCTTTGCATGACAGCTGCTCAGCTGCTGGTAACTTTTTGGTTTGGACACTTGTGGTTACTCAAACTGGCTGAGGAAAGAACAGGAAAGCATTGCTTCATCTTGAGGATTGTTCCTGTATTTCCTTGGCAGAGGGCCCCTGGAGGCCTGGACAGAGAGTGGTGCTGCTGTCTGTCCCAGCCAGGGGCACAGGGTCACAAACAGCACCTGCCCAACTGAGTGCCCTGAGGGTTTCAGACACTGTT
Organism: Lepidothrix coronata; assembly: GCF_001604755.1. Classification (NCBI taxonomy): domain Eukaryota; kingdom Metazoa; phylum Chordata; class Aves; order Passeriformes; family Pipridae; genus Lepidothrix; species Lepidothrix coronata. Next base: position 93,740 of record NW_016690484.1, on the reverse strand, counting down.
TGTTTTCTGAGGCCTTTTCTGAACAAAGAGAAAAAGACTGAAACAGAAGGATTTCTGTTTTGGGGCAGTTCCCCCAGGTGCCATTCAACAAATGCCAGTGTGGAAAAACTCACAAAGAAAAGCTGTCTGGCTATTTTGATTATTTTTTCCTTTTTTTTTTTTTGATATGGAGGAGCTGAGGAGTTGACTTGACTATTTTGGATTCATCCAACAGTCAGAAAAAAAAGTGACACAAAGGCCAGAGAGATACTGTTCTGTAAGACTTAACAGTGATGGTAAAAACCAGTAATGCCACGAAACATTTGCCAGTGTTCAGCACTGATTTTAGTAAACCAGAGCAGAAATATGTCAGGTAAGGCCTCAGGTTTCCCTGCTGCCAAGTTCCAGTCGTGGCACAGAATTCACAGCCTGAGGTGGCTCCAGGCACAGGAGGGATGAACCCCAGAGGCAATGGGCACGAGCACCACGCCCCAGGTGGAGCACAGTTAAGGTACCTGCCCCTCTCTCCTTGTCCCTTTGCTCCCATACCATGGGCCACCCTGGCACATGCTCTTGCTGCTGGGTTTGGTGGCACTTCCCAGCCATGAGCTGCAGGGCCAGGATGCAGAAACCTGCTTTTTGTTTGCACTGGTACCTCGCAGGAACACAGGGATGATTTCTTTGCTGCTGTGTACAGTTAATTAATGGTGGGTGAGGACAATATCCCCACGGAAGTGCAGGATAACTGGAATTAGTGCAGCTTTCCTGAGTTTCTACCTTGGTGGGATAGCTGCCGTGGAAGCAGTGGGCTGCCTAACCCAGGCCTGTGATGAACTGTGCAGAGCAGATGGAGTTCTCTGTAAGGAGCACGAGTGGCAATACCATACTGGCAGTTTATTTAAAGACAGAAATGTAGGATGTGTAAGAGGCAGACGTCAAGGACAGAGGTGGCATATTTTGAGTGGTGGTAGCTGAAGGAATGGTTCTTACAAAGAACTTCTGGAACCCGTGGGTTTATCGTTCTGAGAGCTATATAGGGCAGAGGGAGAGACTGCTGGAAGAAGACCTCAATTTCTTTTTGTTCCCTGGCTGCAGGAAATTTCCACCGTAAAGCCTCGGTGATCATGGTTGATGAGCTGCTCTCTGCCTACCCACACCAGCTTTCCTTTTCCGAGGCTGGGCTCCGGATCATGATAACCAGCCATTTCCCTCCCAAAACACGGCTCTCCATGGCCAGCCGCATGTTAATCAACGAGGTGTGTCTTCTGTCTCCCTCACCAGCCCTTCTCCTTCTCATTTTGCCTTTTCCTGTAGCAGTGTTTGGGTTGAAATGGAACTCTTGTGTTTCTTCGGGATCCCTGATAGCCCTCTCCCATATTTTATCCTTCTGACATTGACTTCACTAAATCATCCCTTGCTGTCTGTCCACGTGGAGATTTTAGCAGAGCAAGTTTCAGATTGTTAGGAGGTTGTGTTACCTGTAGTGTTGCTCACAGGGGGTGCCCCCTGCATTGATCTGATAACATCACTTGCACTTGTTTAATAATATGGCGCTCCCCTGAGTCTGCACTTAGTCTGTCCCTAGTCTTGGAGTGCTCCTGGAGTCAATTCCACAGCCACTGGTTCTTCTCTTGTAAAAGTTGCATATGTGAGATTTATCTAGTGGTCTGCAGGCAAGCATCGTGTTTTACCTGATTGAAATTCATCCCTTTTGCTTTTAAAGCCAAATTTTTAAAGAATTCTACACGTCTGTCTTTCTCTGTTCCTCCCTTTCTCTTGAAAAAATCAAATTTAAAAAAATCTATCTTTCAGCAAGACTTTGTGCCTGTGTTTACAGAGGCAGAGGCTGATCAACAGCAGGACTTACAGCAACGGTGAGTCGGAAGTGGCAATCAAAATCCCTGTGAAGCACGTGGTTGAGAACGGGACGGGCCCCGGGAGCTCCGCGGAGCGGGGCGTGAACGGCGGCCGGCGGGACGAGGACGTGGCCGAGGCCGGGAACGAGACCGAGAACGAGGACAACGAGAACAACGAGAACGACGAGGAGGAGGAGGAGGACGATGACGACGATGACCACGAAGGGCCGTACACACCTTTTGACCTCCCCAGTAAGAAGCTGCTGGGTTTGTGTGGTGTTTGTTGCGGACGCACGTGGAGGTACACGTGTCTCTGGGAGTTCCCATCAACCTGCGCTTTGCAGGGAGGGTCCTGGTCACAGGTAACAGAGGAACTGGGAAGCAGCAGGAACCTCTCAGGGTGCAGGCTCCTGGGGCTGGGCACAGCTCTGCTGCAGCTCCTGTGTTGGCCCTGTGCTGCTGTTGCGGTCAGAGAGGAGACAGAGCAGTCTCCACAGGGTGGTTCCTGCCCCCAGAACATGACTCACCCTCTGGAGCAGTGGATCTCTGCTGACTGTGGAGGAAGCTAAGGATGGTGGGGCCGCTGTCGAGGTGCCTGAGTGCAGGTCAGATGTGTCTGTGGCTAGGGCCTACCTTTGCTGGGAAGGGAGGTGGGCTCTTCCCTCGGTGGGACAGTGTAGTGCCAGCCCCCTTCCTTCCTCCCAGGGAGGGATCACATGTGCTCTGACCCACTGCTTAAACTCTCAGGCAGTCACTTCACACTCCTGTGCATCTCCATCTGCCATCACACCGTGGTCCTCTGAACGAGAGATGGCTTGTCATTGTCTGTTTGGTTAGCAGTTAGGCTGAGAGGTCCCTGCCATCTTCCTTGGACGTATTAACAAAATAATAACATCTGGGAATACAGCAGACTAGAATTGTGATTGTTTCCCTTTATTGTTGTTGTTTTACAGGTGGAAAGATAGAAATATTGAAGTGGGTCTTCACATGGCCTTTGAGTTTTGTCCTGTACTTCACCGTGCCCAACTGTAACAAACCCCACTTGGAAAAATGGTTCATGGTTACCTTTGCTTCTTCTACCCTCTGGATTGCAGCTTTTTCTTACATGATGGTGTGGATGGTACGTACCAACTACACCAGGAACCACTGTCTGGGAGAAGAAACAGTAATGGGTTTTGTCAGCCTAGAGGAGTGTACAAGAAGTTCTACACACCTCAGTTTTCAGATGAGAAACCTTATGTCTGCTTCCATTTCTGCTGGACCTGTCCCCACTCAGAGAAGAAAACAGAGTCACTGTGCAGCTTCTGACACATGGTTCACATTGCTTGGAGTCTGGTGTAGGGAGCTGAAAAGAGTGATTAAACCTGGAAATTAGGAAATGGGTGTCATTAGACAAAGGCACCCAAAATTTAAAAATATTAATCAATTTGAAGAATGCTAATTTAACATAGACTGCATAGCAGAGGGAAGAAGAAATTAAAGGTATCTTCTCTCTGCTAACAGGATTTGTTTGCAGTCACTGCATATAGCATTTTCATAGTAGAATGAACCACAGGGCAGTTTCAGTGTCCACTTAGGTAGTGTTTGTAAATAATAATGTCTGCAAACTTCATCCAAGATCAGCAGATGGTTACACAGGGTAGTGGGCCACCATGTAGTCTCTTTTCCAGGTTAGTTTCAGGAAAATTGTGGGTGAAAATTGTGGGTGAAATATATGAAGCAACTAATCAAAGAGAGTACCTAGCAGATGAGTGCTATCCTCTGCCAGTTGATGAATATACCAAAAAACCCTGTCACTGCTTTTCTTTAAAGGAACTGTGAGTTTGTACTGAGAGATACACTCTTGTCTCACAGCACATTGCAGATTTGGGCCAAGCTGGTCTTGGATGTCAGTTCTTGTAAACAGCTTGACAGTTGATTTCCTCTCCTTAGGTGACAATCATTGGGTACACCCTGGGAATTCCAGATGTGATCATGGGCATTACGTTCTTGGCAGCTGGAACCAGTGTGCCAGACTGCATGGCAAGCCTTATTGTAGCAAGGCAAGGTAGGTTCCTCACAGGGATGTCATACTGCTGGGGAAGTGTTTCCTTGTGTTCTCTTTCTCTTTGGGTAGCACGGGTGGCTCCTGCATGTGAAAACATACAGAGCCCTTTTCCTGAGCCTGAAGTTTAAAACAAGAACGAAGAAGGATATAAATCATGTTGCTGTTTTAAAGCAGCTAGCAGGTTCTTAATGGCAGTGCGGAACAAGTTTAAAAGGTTAAAAGTTGCAAGACTGTTCTGAGACACGTGTGATTGTAGCTGGTTTCCACTCCTGCAGGAATGGGGGATATGGCTGTGTCCAACTCCATCGGAAGCAACGTTTTCGATATTTTAATTGGCCTGGGCCTTCCGTGGGCTTTGCAGACCCTGGCAGTGAATTACGGATCATACGTAAGTCCTACACTTGTTCACGTTGTTCTCACTTTATTTATTTTCAGTAAGCCGTGTCTATTTAGGAAAAAGAAAATTAAGGTCCAAAATTCTGTGGATTGGATTTGAAAAAACAAAACAAATAGTTTTGGTCTGTTACGATTTGGGAGAAGCAGCAATTGATTGTGACTGAACAATCTCCTTCCTTTGGAGGACAAGTACTTCCATTTCCTCCTTAAAGACAGAAGTCTGTGCTGAAATAAGCTAGCTCACTAGAGTACACTGGATGATTTTCACACTCTTGAATATATTCCATATAATATTTAATATTCCATATAAGAAGGATGGCCCTGTTTTTGATAAGCCAGAGGGGATAAACACGCAGGTGAAATGTAAAGGATAGATGAGAGCTGTAAGGCTCTCTGGTGTTATGTTAACATACTGGAAAGTGAAGGAAACTTAAATAATTGGGTGTTTCAGAGCATGACCATCAGCAGAAAACTCCTCAGAGCTTTCCTGTTTAAGCAAAAAACTACCCAACACTAATGAACTCACCCTTCACTTCCCAAATGATAAAAGAGCCACCCCCTGGCCCCAGCGTTGTTACAAGGTTCCTTCTGAGAAGGAAGAGGAGGAGATGCTACAAAGTTCTAGGTGGAGGTTTCTGTGGCTGTTGTTGTTAGCTGAACACCACTCAGACAGCAGTGTGGGACAGAGGAAAGATTACAGTCACTGAGTGAGTGCAAAGTTAAAAGACAGGAGAAGCCTGGACTTGCTGAGGTTGGCAGGTACCTCTGGAGATGGTCTGGTCCCCAACCCTCTGCTCAAGGCCGGGTCAGCTAGAGCAGAATGCTTAGGACCATGTCCAGTTGGCTCCTGAGTTACCTCCAAGGATGGAGTGTGCACAGCCACAGCCTCTCTCAGCAGCCTGCTCTGTTGTTTGAGCAGTCTCACAGTGAAAAAGTATTGCTGTATTTAAATGGAATCTCTGTATTTCAAATTGTGTGTGTTGCCTCTTGTCCTTTCAGTGGATATCACTCAGAAGAGTCTGGCTGCACCTCCTCTGTCCTCTCCCATTAGGTATTAATGCACATCAGTAAGGTCCCCCTGAGTCTTCTCTTCTGGATGAACAGTGCCAGCTCTCTGCCCCGTCATCCAGCTCATTAAATAAAGACAGTAAGCATGACTGACCCCTGGGGTAAGGCCCCAGTGACTGACCTCCAGCTGGGCTTGGAGCACAGTGGTTTGACTGGTTGTCAGTCTGCTCCACTGTCCGCTGTTCTGGGCTGTTCTTCCTTTGTTTGTCTCTGAGGTTGTTTGAGAGACAGTGTCAAAAGCCTTCCAAAGCCAACATAAACAATGTTTGTTGCTCTCCCCTCACCCAGCAAGTCCCCCTCATCACAGGAGGTATCAGGCTGGGCAAACAGGATTTCCCCTCCATCAGTTTGTCTGCTCACAATCACCTTCTTGTCCTTCATATATTTAGAAGTGGCTCCCAGGATTATGTGCTCCATCGTCTTCCCAGAGCTCAAGGTCAGGCTGACCAGCCTTTAGCTCCTCAGATCTTCCCTCTTCTTGAGTATAGGAGTGCCAAAATGAAGCAGTCTTTAGGAATAAAATCCCTATCTTTATCCGCAGCTCATCTGTATTTTTGCAGAAAAGGATGAAGACGAGTGGCTGAACAGATGCAGCCAGCTTTCATGGAGGCATAACAATATCACTACTGTGTTGCACACCCAAAATGTCCATTGTACAGTGTGATCACGTGGTTGGAAAAGGCAGTCTTGGAAACAGCCCCACAATTAGCAAAGAGAGTTTCCTCAGTTTTCCCTTGCAGGTCCTGGATTTCTCTCCAAATCCTCGGGTAACTGGACTTCAAAACAAAACAAGCCCCCTCTTTCACCCTCTTGTTATTGGTAATTAGTTACTGAAGTATTACTGAGTTGCCAAGAAAGGCTGGCGTTAGCTGGGTCAGTGTTAAGAGCTCCGAGGTGCTGGTTGTTATTTGGGAACGTTCCCAAGTGCCTGGCACCCAGGTCAGCAGGGGCATCAGACATGGAGCTCCAGGTCCCTGAGGTCCCTCATGCCAAGCCTTGGACTGCTGGTGTGAGCAGGGCCTGCTGAATGGGTGGGGTTCATGAGCTGAGGCCAGCCTGGTTGTCCACTAAATGTCACTGAGTCAGAAGCACTAGGTAGTTTCTGAGCTAATAGTCAGGATTTAGTGCTGCTCCTTTGGTATTTGGCAGGACCCAAATGTGTCTTTGTGGTATCTCCTCCAAAAGAGGAACTCCTCAAAGCAGTGGTGATGCCCCTGACTTGCATATAGAGGGGAGGAGAGAGTTGTAGAAGACCAAAAGAGCTTCCTTGACCATAATTACTTTTGTGTGGTGATCCAAAACCATGGTTGCCTCCCTAGAATGTTTAATGTAAGTGGACTGTGGCAAAGTTAAGCTTCTGCTGAAAGTAGAGAGTAAACACATTTTAGTAAACCAGCTGTAATAACTTTTGTGGAAGCCAAAACCAGGAGACTGTGTGATTTGGAAGTTAAACTTCAAAGCAGAAGAACCTTCTAGAAGCCCCCTCCAGCCTTGTTTTTCTGGGATTCTACACACTCATGGCTTTTTCCAGAGTGTGGTGTATATCTCTAATATGATGCTCTGTAAAATCCGTACATATATATCATGTTCCAGGCTGCCTGACTCCAAATCCCCTGTGGACAGTGTTGCTCCCTGTTAATGCTGGTGTAAGGAGTTCTGGCAATTACCATGCAGAAATGGAGAGGAGGGTGTGCTCTTTGTTCCCCGTGGTCTGCTGCACCTGGGTGGAGCAGCTTGGGGACTGCCATTAGGTGCTTTCTGAACGTTCTCAGCCATCCTGGGAAGTGGCCTCAGGTGGAATCAGGCCTTGTTGTTTAAACAAGCTCACTCTATGGAATAGTGTCTGAGGGGGAAAGATCTTGTGATCTAATAGATGAGTCCAGAAAAGAGCAAGAGGGAGGCTGTCAGGGAGACTAATGGGCTTGCTGGAGTCACAGTAGGTGAATGGCAGAACTGGAAGTAAACTGTGAATCTCTGGAGAGAGGTGTCCTGGTGCTGAATTGCTAAATCTCATTGTGATTAAGTGCCTCTCTTCTGACAGCCCCTTCCCCAGGCCCGTTGTCAGCAGATGTTTCAGCTCAATATTTATTTTATTCTTCCTTCCTTGTTACAAGAAAGGAATGGAAAACCATCTTTTGCTTCTCAGGCTGCATCTTGGAAGCATCTGTCACTTGGTTTAGAGAAAGAGGTCTTCCTTCTTCTGTTTTTCTGCTTAAAAGGGAACATTTCCCTGCAGGATGTCGGTGCCCTGCAGTCAGAGACAGCCTGACCAGGGAGTTGCACCCCCATGCTGTGCTGTAGGAAGCTGGCACACCGGGCAGAGCTGTGCAGAGCCAGGGCACTGCTCTCTGGTACCGCTCACCGTGCCTCGCCTGCGTGTGTCTGTTGCACCAGCCAGGCCTGTCTCAGTGTGATCATCACCGGGCAGCACTGGATTTTTGTTCTCTTCCTTCCAGTGCTGGCTGGAGCCAGTCCAAACCCAAGCCAGAGAATGCTCCGTCTCATGCTTCTCCAAGAAAAAGTGTCGGTGGCAAGAAGAAAAGGTCCTGCTTTGCCCTCAGCCTTTGCCTTCAGCTCAGTTGTCAGTTCCACAGTTCCTGGCTTGGACCAGGCCAGCGACACTTTTCCCATTGAAAGGCAGATCTAGCCAACATCCAACTTCCCACATCAGATCCCTTCTATTTCTACAATATCTAGTCTCTAACCCAACTATATGGTTACTATTTTAAGAGAGTCCTTGCTGTTTCTGAACACCCATTAATGTCCAGGTACTAACTCTGCCTTCCTCTGTGCTTCCCACTGGAGCTTCCATGTCCACTGCTTAGAGGTCACTTGGCCCCCCTCCTGCAGACGCTTCTGTTATCACCACAGCTAATCTGGCATGCCAGCAGGGCTTTGGGAGGAAAAGCAGCATCCCTCTGGCCCTAGAGAGTCCTCTGACAGAGCTCACTTTCTCCTCTCTTCCAGCATTGAATCCTGGACACGTTGCTGACTCTGTAACCCAGTGAGCATCCCTCCCTAGTGGACCTGGCATATGCAGAGTGCAAGGATGTTTGCATCCAATTGCTTCCCTCTGGAATATTTTTTTGCATATAAACCAGACATCAGCCAGGAGTATTTTAGAGAACAGGAATTTTAGCATAAGAATAAAGAGCCAGGTTGATTTGTTCACATCAGCATTTGGGAGTATGATCATGTCAGTCCATCGCTCCTCTGCCTGATAATTCAGCCAGTTTCAGCAAAACTTGACAGCAGATTAGAAGTCTTAGAGACGTGACATTCCTTCCATGCAAACAGGCAGCTAGAGAGAGCAGGAATAATCCCAGTGCAAGCCTTATTAGGCATCCAAGAATCCAGAGGGAAGCAAATACTTGAAAAACACATGGAGATGGGAAGCATCATTGCTTTGCTCCTTGCTGACCAGTTGCTTTTCACTGCTTTAATTCCAAGGCACTAGGGTGAAAGGTACTTTAGGACAAAGCTGGCCTTAATCTCCTCACAGCCAACATCTGTGTATCTGTTCCCTGCCCCACTCTGGCCCAGGCACCTGCATACAGTCCACCTTAAATCTGAGGGAAGAGAGGGAATGGGATCCATGGATGTGTCAGTCATGGGGCAAACATTAGGGTCCAGAATAGCAACCAGGTGGTGACTCTGAGTGTCTGTGGGGGTCCCTGCTTCCCACTGCATCCCTCTTCTCTTCTGGAGCTGTTACTGCTCCTCCTGCTTTGAGCTGCCAGACACTTTCCATCTGCCACAGTGGCAGCTGCAGCGTGATGTGCTGGCATCACTGCAGCAGCAGTATGCAACTTGGCAGGTATTAATGGATTCACTTATTGTCAGATTCCCAAAAACCTGTGGATGGGCATTGCAGGTGCATGCTGAAGCCACTGTCTAGTCCCTCCAGCTTCCTGGAGTAGTTTGCATGCAGTGAGTGTATTTGCTCCCTGGTTCCGTGACAGGGAGGTCAGGATGATTGTGCTGTAGTGTAGAACAAAGGTGTCTTTGCCAAATCTCCAGGCATTGCAGGGATTCTCTCCAGCCGTAGCCCCTGCATCTCCTGTGTGATACCTTGATTGTCCATGTGCAGCATTCCAGGTGGGTACCCTCTGCAAAGTGAATTTTGTGGTACAGAACAAACCCAGGATGCCGCTCTCTGAGGAGTCTTAAAAGAGGTTCAAGAAGGAAATTCCATTTAGACATGCAGGAATGCAGCACATGTTTGAAGTTCCAGTTTGTTGAGACCGCTGTCTCATGGCAGGACCTGGGGAATGATGGATTTAGACTGAATTTCCACTGCCAGACAGAGACACTGCAGGAAAAGGATCCCCAGACACACAGAGGACCTGCAGCTTTTTCAGCTGAGGGACTGGAAAGGTAGCAGAGTCCTTCTAAAATTCCTTACTGGGGTAGTTTCTGTCATATTTGGACCCTGAAGCAAAACAAGTCTGGGTTCTGGCAATAACTCCTTGTTTTCCCTTCAGCAACTGCCAGAAAAGAACTGAAGAATAGAATCACTTTTATTTCCATTGTTTTTCCTCTGCTGTTTAGCCTCGACCTTGGTTACCTATTTCCTGCTGCAGCAGCTTGGGCATGGCTGGAGCTGGTGGCAGCATCTTTGCTGCACAAGCAGCAGGGAGGTCAGTCTGGCAGAGGAGACTGGGAATGCACAAACTTTCCATGTGTGATCAGTCAGAACAGCATTCTTCTGGCTTGCTTTAGCCCCTAGATACAAGCCAGACCTCAGAGGAGAGTTTGGGAATGTTGATTTTTCCTCCTTGCTGTATATGAGGGAGTGCTTTGTCTGCAGACAGTTTTGTCCTGGGGGAGAGGCATTTCCTATTCTTAAATGAACAGAGAACTGGGCTTTTCCTTCTGTAATGAAGAAAACTCCAGCTGAGGCTCTTTTTCTGGCCTTTGCCAAAACCTGAAATTATCTCCTTTCCTACTGCGAGTTTTGAATGTTTTACTGGCCTTGTTTTCCCTAAACTTCCACGTTGTCACATATTCTGAGAAAAGGTATTGCAGTGCCTCTTGGAGGAAATGCCACTCTTCTCATGAGAGGGCTGCTTGACTGATTTCTGCTCTGACTTGACAGATCAAGGACACATTTTTCTTAAGCTTTTGTTCCAGATTTCAGAATCCCCCGAGCTTCTGTGCTCACAGTTAGAAGTCTGTCATGAAGTGGAGTAGGGTACAGTGATCATCACAGAAGTGGAATAGTTCATCAGTTCAGTGTGTGTTTTCAGAGCTGTAGTCTGATGGGACATTTGTGAAACAGCAGCATGTAGTCCAAAGTGAAATGCAGGAAAAGAAGGGGTTTGTCAGGAAGCTCATTTGGCTGAACTGGATGCATATCACAGCTGGAATTTCTGGATGAAAAAGTGCAACTGTTTGGGTAAAAAAACCCTGCTGGTGAGCTCAAAGTACTTGAAAAGCTGTGAAGAATTCCACAGATGTTTCAGGAGGTGATGGCATCTCCCTGTCATGCCACAGAACAAGCAGAAAAGGGACAGAAGAGGACAAAGACAACATGTGAGAAGGGCTATAAAACAATGAGAAGTGAATAAAAACCCCCAGAAAGACAGTTGGAACAACTAGACATTGATGTTTGATGTAAGACTGTTCCCAAAGCCCTGGGATGGCTGGGAGATGGATTCCATAGGTGGGTGCTGGGTGTAATTCCATAATTCCAGAGGCTCTGGATTTGCAGTATACGTGCTGTGGAGTTACCCTGTGCACACAAGTGGATTTAGCTGGCACACAGCAATGAAGGTGCTGGTGCAGAGCTGCTCCAGCATCACTCCTCTGGCACATGCAGTCAGTCTGAGCTCAGCAGACTTTGTGGAGAATGGAGGGATCCTTTAGGCAAATGGAGAAGTAAAATGAGAGAAAAAAGGCACATGTGAACAGTGGGCATTCAGCTTGGATTTAGCTCTTTCAAAACCACTCCTCAGTACCGTACAAAAACAACTCGTGGTTCTGTGGGATCACTTTCTGGAGCAGACAGATGCCTGTTGCCTTAGCAAATGTGGAAAGGCTGCCAGCAAAGTGCTTGCTATTTAGGTTAATTAACAGCTCTTTGCCTTGCCCAGCAGTGGGAGCTGGGCTAGATCCCAGGCCAGGAATGTTGCTTGTTTGGCCCAGATTGGGAACTGTTAGGCTGGAGTGAAACTCAAGTTTTTTGAAGCAGTGACCCTGCAGGGGGAAGTTGATCCTCACGTTGGTTGCCCTGTTTGCTTTGCCTGCATAGGAACAGCATAAGTTGTGTTGCTGTTGCATTTGTAAAGCTGCCATAAATAATTAGCATACACTTTAAACTTTTGAATAATCTTTAATAGCAACTTTTATTCCCCTGGATGACCTGCAAGGAAGAGCCCTGCAGGTAGTCCAAAGAAAGCCGCCCCAAACGTTTCTCTTTGGAAGCACTGTCCTCAGCAAATTAGACACAGAGGCCTTTGGAATGGTCTGCTGGTTTTATGGAGGCTGAAGATGTAACAGAGAAGCAGTGTCTGCACTTCAGGTTGAATTCAGACATTTTCCATGCTAAAATAATTCCATCCTCTTCATTTGATTCCTTTTCCTGTAGATCCTTTTGCAATTGATACATTTTATACTGTTGAGTTTTTACAGATACTGGCACTGGTCAAACAAAATTCCTGACCAAAATCCAGACAGGAATTTATTACAAAATAGTATCTGTCTTTCCTAGGCAGCTGCTGTTCATTTGGGGTAGAGGGAAGGTGGCTTTAATTTGTGTTTTAGTTACACAGAGTTAGTTTAGGATTTTTTTGACCAGTCTGTCTCTGGAGTTTTCAATGGCTATAGGATCATGACATTTTTCACCTTCAGTTAATGCAGACAGTCCCAAAATTGACCTTCATGCCCTGAAGCAATCCAAATCCTTCATTTCCCTGGACAGTCAGTCTAGTGCTAATGTTGCATTTTACATGTAATGGTCATAAGAGTAGAATGGTCCTGCTGTACATCCATACCCTTACAGCATATATCCTAAAGAAATCCTGGAATACCTCTATGAACAAATGATCATCATGGCTGTAGCCTTTTTTATTATGTCAAAAATCCGTAAAGAAGGAAAACGTGCCGTTTGTGTAAGCCAGTATTTTAACACATGTGAAGGGAACAGCAAATCTCAGGCAGCAGCAGGGCTCTGCAGATGGGGGGATGTTTGTGAGTGCAAGCGATGGCAAAGCCCATGTGGGAGTAGAACACCTTCAAATGTTGTCAGGTCTTAAGGATGCTCCTCTAATAATGCTCCTTCTTCTTTTCCAAAACAGGGAGTAAGCAAAGTAATCTGTGATGTAATGGCTTGCCTTGGCATTTACAACTTGCAAGCGAGTGTTGAACAAGTCAGCAGTTCAGGATTATGGAAGTATCAGCAGAGGGAAATACTGTTGCTTGAAACTGTGAGATGGTTTTATAAACTTCCTTTTTTTACAGATTCGGTTAAACAGCAGAGGACTTATCTATTCTGTTGGTCTCCTGCTGGCATCTGTTTTTGTCACAGTATGTATATAGTCTTTTGTTCTTCTTCTCCAAAAGAGAGCTTTTTGTAGACATTTTCTTCACCTGTTCCTTCCTCACCTCCAGTGAAGTGGTGTTTGCAGAGTCTGTGTTTAAGGGATAGGAGCAGTCACTGCTGCTGTAAACCTCCTGAGACCTCGATGTGGCACTCTGCAGCAGTCACAGGGTGACATCCTGTTTGTGTGTTTGGCATGGGAGGAGCCTGGGAGAGCCATTAGTAATCGTTAGTTATTCTTATGCTAGAGCTGAAGCAGATCCCTTGATGCACGATGAGGCCCATTCTCCTGTGGGACAGACAGACAAAATGCTGTACAGGGTGCTTGGTCCTCTGTAGGATCCTTCTGAAATATACTGCAGCCCAGGAAAAATAGTGCCTGGACGTGGCAATGTTTCTGTTGAAATCAGTGCTTCATATTCCCTGACCTTTCCCAGAAATGACAGAGAGAAGAGGAATGATGTGACATCTTCCAAATCTTGAGACCAGGTGCTATAGGGGGGAGTCCTGTGTGTTGCATACCAGAACAATTCCCACATACACAAGACTTTTATCTTCAGCCAGAGCAAACTGTGCAAAGTCAAGCACAGTCTTGGAGTGTGTGACTCCAGGTTGAGATGCAGAGGAGCACATGAAACATTTTGAGTGATGAAAAGGGAATCTGGCCTTTAAATGCGTTTCTGATTGAATTAAATGGGATTGTTCTTGCTGAAATGAAATCCTTTGCAGAAACTTGAAGTGATGTCAAGTCAGGGTGGTTTCCCTGACTGCTGTTCTGATTTACTGCAGCTGTGGTCAGCTCACTTGCTGCAGAACTTGGGTTGTGATTGCTTCCAGCTGATCATCATCAGTCAGGGGACAGCCCTCTTCTTGCTGCTGTAGTTGAAGAGGGGATTTACTGCTTTATTCAAAATGTTCCTGCTGTGGTGGCTTACTCTGTGTTTATTGTAGGTTTTTGGTGTCCACATGAACAAATGGAAACTGGATAAGAAGCTAGGGTGTGTGTGCCTTTCCCTTTACGGCATCTTCCTGTGTTTCTCCATCATGACAGAATTCAATGTTTTCACGTTCGTGAACTTGCCCATGTGCAGAGATCACTAACGCAGGGGTGACTGCGGGAGGAGCTTCCTTCTTACCTGTGCAATACGAGCCACGGCGGGCGACTCCTCAACGTGGGGCACCTCCAAGTCCTGACACACATCCTGCTCGCTGTTCATAGGACCCGTGGCCCCATCTAGGTGTGCCCTCTCCCCGGCCCCCACGACCTGGAACAATCCTGCATCGATGTGAAGAGGTTTTTTTTCAGCATTCATGTGATTTCCTAGCTCAGTCTTTGAACAGTGTGACTGCGACTCCATGAACTGGCTGCTAACTGGCGTCAAGCCAGGCAAAACTGGTCTGCTACAATTCCTTCTTTTTTTAAGTTATTTGATGGAAGACTAATTAATTTATGACTTAAGACTATTGCTACAATGCAGAAGAGGGTACGTTGTGCAGGGGCTGACTCTCGAGGAGAATCATGGGAATTTTTTTGGTTGTGGGGGTTTGTTTGTTTGTTTGTTTTTAGTTTTGGTTTTGCTGTTTTTTATTTGTTTGTTTTGATGGGGGGGGTTTGTTCTTGTTGTTCTTTTTTTTTACTTGCCAGAGATCAACGTCCTGTCTTGCATCTTCTCCTTCTGAGCACTGGGTCTCCTGTAACAGTCCAAAGGTCACAGGGCAATGTAAAATGGAAATGCAGTTCAAGATACTCAGCATAAAAGTGGATAAAAGAAGTTTGTCGAGGCAACAGCTGATGACTTTTTACTATAAATAATGAATCTTGTACAAGTGTGATGAGGACTGCAAGCTAAATGTGGATACAAAGGGTAAACAGTGCTACCATTTTACTATGAATGTCGGAGTTTCATTACTGGGGCGTTTATGTCATTTCCAAGCAATAGTTTGATTGCCCAGGAGGGCTGCCAAGGTGCCCTGGTTTTTAACTGGTCTGCACGTGGACATGGAAGGTCAGACCTTTCTCTGCTTCATCAGATCTCTTGTTTTGGGGGGATCCAATCGTTCGTGTCTTATTCGTTCTGAGAAGGACATGAGTACGTGTGGAAACTTTTCTAAATGAGTTACAGACACTGGTTTCTTTAAGAGGAAAGAGGCATATTTTGCACAGACATAGTTACTGAAGTCCTAATTTGCCATTCTTTGAAGAATACACTGGACCTGGCCAGATATTTGTCATCTTAAGCAGTTGAACTTATCTGATAACAGATCATGTGGATTCATCACCCTTCCTTTGGGAGGGAGGAAGACACAGACAGAGGTGGCACTTTTTAAAATGTGGAATATCTTCAATGCAGACTTGCTCACAGATCTTAAGTTATTGTGAAAGTTTAGCTATTCATTGTTCCAGTATCCCAGCTAGATTTTGTATAATTCTGTATTAATATGCAGGCAGATTCCACCCCCTGGGAAAGGCCATCACAGCTTCGTTGATATGTGTGGATACTGTGGATTCTTGCCACTGCGACTCTTGTATTTACTTTAAGCACTGATCACTTCTGATCCCTTTTGTATGTTTTCTCCTCTTTCTTGTATATGTTTTACTATGAAATGTATTAAGAGACTACCAACTAGGTGAATGTTTTTGTCTATGGTACAAACAGTGGCAAATGTTAATAGTAAAGGTACAACAAACCCTACATAAAAGAAAGAAAGGGAAAAAAAAAAACAAACAACAAAAAAACACCAAACCCTAAACTATAGCAGCAAAAAAAAAGAACTCCAACTTGTAAGAAAAAAGAAGAGAGTCATGTTCCATTCACAGACAAAAAGCCAATTTTTATTTCATTTGCACTTTTTGAGTTTTCTTTTGGCAAAATGTGGTAAACGAAAATATTTACAGCCTGGGTTTCCATAGAGCTCAGTACCTGATTTTCGTCCTTTCCTTGTTATGCTGAACACTGGGAGGCACTGGCAGCTCCTTGCACTGTGCTTGTCAGCAGAGTCCTGTGGGAAAAGCCGTGTCCCGTTGGCCCCGGGGAGCGACGTGTGCTGGTGGATCCCTGGCGAGAAGAAGGAAGGGTCCAGGGACAGGCAGTACTGAGAGTCAATGATGTGCCTGCATTGTCCTTTCTCGTTCTGGAGAACAGTTGTGTTGCTACTTGTTGAGCTCTGCAGCTGTTGTTTGAGCAGCCTTCTCCTACCTGTGCCCACGGGACGTCCTCTCGCGTTAGGAAGCCCGCTGTACCTTCCTGTGTTGGGTTCTTGTTTCCTTTGTTGTTGTCGATGTTGTTGTGAATGAGATGAATAATAATAATAACCACTAAAATGCCTAAAATACTTCCTTAAATCAAACAATGTTGTCAGCTATGTGGCATGTGTCACTAAAAGCCACCCCCCAAACACAGCCTACTCTTGTAGCGAGATGCAGTTGCTCCTAAGCAGAGTGTGTCCTTGCTGACGGAAGGGACAGATTAGCAGAAGGGAAAAATAAAGGAGAGAAGTTTCATATCAGGGCCTATTATTACTTCTATTTTGAATATTTATACTGCTGCTCCAATGGAGCCAGTTGGATCTATTTCTACGAAATAGCCGTTACCTATCCCATGGCACAAAAACTGCATGAGTATTTTTTAGGAACTTTTCCTGTTGTTGTGCATTAAATACTGTAGTAATCGTAGCTTTGCATTGTGTGTGAAACCCGGAGTACCTTGCTTTGATGTCTGTGTGTTGTGCTAGAATGCTCTGCGAGTGGCTTGTTCCCAGCAGAAGCAGAAGGTACCTGGAGCTGCCGTGAGCTGTGCCAGGATGAAGTGCCCCGCGCCCCCGAGGTGCGCTCACCACGCGCAGCCACGTCAGCGAGGGCAGGCCCGCTCTGGAGCGGACAGACCCACTGAACGTGCACCTCCTGGTTGTGGTTGCTGGAGGAGCCCGCCCCTCTCACGTTTGTTAGCGTAGCCAAAGCCTGTGGGAAAGTCCCCAGAGCAAAGAACCAGCAGTGTTTGCGTTCTTCCTGAGCTCTCCAGGGCTGGCACGCACAGTTCCGTTGGGATGCGGTGCGTATCCGTAGCTTTACTGAGTCTGGCAGGGGCCTGAGTTCTGAGGGGTTCTCCCCTCACGAGGTTACACTCTGGAAGTCCCCAGCTGTGCTGGAGGCCATCCAGCACCTGGCTCCAGTCTCCCAGTGGGAAGCCCTGCTGTGCCCGTTGCTGCCCGAGCCGTGGGCAGTCACTGGGAACCGGCCAGGCTGGCAGAGCCTTCGGGGACTGGGGCCGTGGGTGGCCAGGGGGTGCTGACTGGGGCAAGGAGGGAGTTTGAGGGGCTGGGCGGGGGGCAAGGGTTGGGGGGGTGGAGAGAACCACTAGTGAAGCTGGGCTGGTTTGGGCTGGGGGTTTTAGTGTCATTGTGATTCATTTGCAGCTTTATTCTTCTGAAAGCGAGGGTCACCTTCGTGTCCGAGCCTGCTCTGGTCTTTCCACCAGTCAGCTGTTTTTGTTACCATTCCTAGCGGCTTCAGTGGATTCTAAATGAGTATTTCAAAGGGAGATTAAAGAGCCTTTTCCTCAGTGGAGAGGCTTCACTGCAGCTCTGACTTTGACTTGCTGTCAGTATGTGATCCTTGGCTGGCTTCTGCTCGACATGGATGGCCTTCCTTCGACAGCGGTTCAAAGGCACAGTGCTAGGATGGGCTATGATATCAGGTGGTCTGAAGACATGCTGGGAAAACTGCTTTTGTCCCTACCAAAGGTGAATTTTATACTTGCCTTTTTTTTTTTAATTTTATTTTTCGTGTACTGCACTTTTTGGTAGTTTCTGCAGTAGGAGGACCAATCTGAAGTGTGTGCACAGGAGGAGACTTTCACTGGCATAATTTGTTGGGTTTGCTGTGATGTCACTTGCCTGCTTAGTTTTCAGCTTTCTGTCTTCAGCTGTGTCTCTGAAATCGATTGATTAGCTTTGGATTTATGATGATAGTGCTTGTGGAGAACGAGACGCGAGACTGGCTTCTTTTCCTGACAAAACAAGTCAGGTAGAACAGCAGTCTAGTTTTGGAAAAAACAATGTTCAAGGTAGGTGGAGCAACCTGTCAGAACAGGAATTTTTATATGTTTTTTTCCAAATAACCATGTTAATACTTGTGAGTAAAACCTACATTGAATATTGTTGAGTAACTTCTAGAAAACCGTAGGTTTCTGCTGATTGACAAATGTTTCTTATATTAAGATTTTTTGGAAGCCCTAATCCTTTCAGTTAAAGTTCACAGAGATGCAGTAGTGTGAGGTTTATCTGTTTCAAAGTTAGACCACCAGAGCTTTAAACTTGTTTAAATATGTACTTTAAAAATCAATCTCAATGGCCCATGCTTACCTGGATTTAATTCTGCCCTGCACTCATGACGTTCCACTTGCTCAGCGGTCACTGCAAGTTAGTCTGCAGTAGACTTGAATCCAGGTAAGACTGTCCCTTTCAGGTTGGTACAACTTTAACTGAATCAGTTTAAAGCCAGCTTTTACGGAAGGCGGGGGAAGTTTGAATTCTTGAAAGACTTCAGCCACTTCACTTCAGGTTTGAGGAGCTGCAGAGTCTGGGTGTGCCGAAGGGAGGCACCGAGCAGAATGCAAGGCTTCCTTTCAGGAAGAGAGTTTTCAGTATTCAGGGACTTGAGTGAAATGTGACCTTTGTTAAATCGGGGGCAGAACCCCAGTGACTGTTGTAGGTCAGTGATGTGTTTGCAGCAGTGAGTCCTGGAAGGGATGGGGACACTGCATTTTTTAAAAGAGGAGTGAACTTTTTTTATTTTCTTACCTGAACAAATGAATGGCTATTAATACTACAAGCACCTTTAAGGGACTTTACATGGATATTCTGTTAGCACTTAGTGGCCTCAAATCTGAAGCATAGTTCTGAAATGCATCTACTTCTACCCAAACTACTTGGACTTGTTGGGCTGAATCTCCTCAACCAAGCTCAGGTGTGGACAAATCCATGCCTTTTGGAGAAGTTTACTTTATTCACGGGGAAAGCAATGGGGTAAGAAGTGACAGTGTGTTCTGTTGTGCACTGGGAATATAAACTGGCTGTGAAATCGATTATTTGCTGGCCTGAAACAGCCTGAGATCTAGGCCAAGTTACCCAAGTTTGGGCAGAAGCATCTAATTTCAGGAAAGCTTCTAAAAAAGCACAGTTTGTTTAAAACAACAGATTTTTAAATGTATTTATATAGCTAAAATGACTTTATTGTGGTATATTTTAGGTAGGTTTTTGTTTTACTTTTTGTAATAGCCTTGCAGAACAAATTTTAAACCTTCCACACCGAAACAACCTGACAGAAATCCTGTCAATCTAATCTTTGTCTGCCAGGTAGGATTTGAATGGTGCTAAAAGTCAACATGATAATTTTACAGCAGCAATTCAACGTAACATTTTCATTGCCAGTTGAGGGAATGTTGTGTGCCTGAACCTGTGGGGGTTGTTGCAGTTGGTTACAGTTCTGTATAAATGTTGGGCTGTGCCATGACACCTTTTTCAAGAGCAGACATCCCTTTACGCCCAGCCTGCTTGCTCCCTCAAGATTTTATCTTGCTCCTCGTGTTGCAAGGATTCCGAATTTTGCTTCCACTTTCTCATAACCTGAATCCCTCCGGCTTTGAAGGCTGACTCAGGTCCTGCTTAACCCAGAGTGAATGTGCTGGGCTGGCAGGAGCAGTGGGGAGGTTTGGATCAGTCAGCTGCTGGGAGCAAACGCGAGGGGATCTTTGCTTGGCACACGGATCCCCGACCCCCAGGTCACACATTATACCAGAAACAGAACTGATCTAATGAAGGGGTTCTAGATCTGACCTGAGCCTTTTACACTTGGTGAAGCCAGACTGTGCTGCAGGAGTTTTACTGAGGGTTTCAGTCATAAGTCCCTGTAATTCACTGGCAGATTTTTAGCGTTATTTTTTTAAAACGTGTGAACAGATTTATATTCAAGCAACATACATACACACACACACATATATACTTAGTAAAGTATATGTGTCCAGTGTAGTTAAATTGAAGCCCTGTGGTAACCAGCTGTCTCTGCATAGGAATAAAGTCTTATCATGGCAACTGCTAGGATGCTGTAAGTGTCTGAGTGTTTAAGATAGACTTACACATACCTATTCATAAACTCAAGAGATGGTTGCAGGCTTTTGTTTGTTTCCACATTGTATTAGCCAAATATTGTGAGTGGCACGTGCCAGTTGCATATCTCTAATATAGCAGGTCAAAAGCTTAAACAGCTAATTTGTCCATTCAGTAATATTTCTAATTGTAATTACTGTTATTCATTTGAGGTTCCATTTGCTGAACATAAAGACAGCTTTGAAAAAGCAAAAAGACCACGTGTGAGACACTGGGGAGGTCAGGAAATTCTATTCTGAAGTATTTATGTGTTTTATTTATTTATTTATCATACACAAAGAGCTGAGCCCCTGGTTCAGGAAAACATTTCTTCATGCTGGCAGAAGATTTAGGAACCTAATTTCAGGCCCTTCCTAAAGCTAAAGCCAGATGTCCCTGGATCAGGGACCAAGCAGACTAAGCCATTAAAAGCATCATTCCATCCTTTTGAGTGTCCACAGAAAGTGGTAAGACCTTCTCAAATGCTTCTTATAACTTAGATTAGCAGACAAGCTGAGGAATCCCGAGAGACCCAGAGATGCTTCTGCAGTGCTCACCTCTTGATCTCTGAGAGCAGAAATACATAAATAACAAATACTCCTTGCACTCTCAGTGTTTGCAATATCACTGCCACAAGGTACCATTTGCAGTAATCAAAATTCGCATTTCATGTGATACCCACAAGTAGATTTTTATATTTTTATTTTTCAGGATTTTTTTTATTTTCTTGGTTATCTGCTTTCAGTAAGCAAGTAATTTTCCTTTGCCTGGTTTTCCACGGCTCTTTTTAACAGCACGTGATGGCTCTGGTTAAATGTGAAGATCTCCCTAAAACGGATGCCAGCAAACGCTTGGGTGAAGCTCTGTTGTCCCAGCTCTTTGACAAGGTTGTTACCATTTACAGCA
Source organism: Lepidothrix coronata (assembly GCF_001604755.1). Lineage (NCBI taxonomy): Eukaryota > Metazoa > Chordata > Aves > Passeriformes > Pipridae > Lepidothrix > Lepidothrix coronata. Next base: position 72,805 of record NW_016690484.1, on the reverse strand, counting down.
GGCAAGGACCTTCTGCCTCCAGATCCTGCAGGTGAAACAGTCCCAGCACTTGCAAACACAGTTCCCCTTTTGCACTGCCTTGGTTTGGGTCGGGAGGTCTGCAGTGCAGAACAACAATCACATCATTGCTGTCGGTGTGGGTTACAGCAGGGCCTGTTATGGGAAACACAACAGCAACCATGGAGGGCTTTTGAAATGTATCAGAAGGGACTGGAAGCCTGTGTTTTGCCAGCTTCTAAAGACTTAGAGAATTGTCAGATTAGGAAGGAAAATAAAAGGAAGATAAAGGCTGATTGCAAACAGTTCAGCCTCAGTCTTTCATGAAGGTTTGTGTAATGTTCAAACTTTGCATAAAGCAGGCTCCCGTGTTCTGTCAGGCACAGAGCTCAGCCAAGGTGTTCCTCCCTGGTGCTCAGGAACAGCCTGTTTCTCTCAGCAGTTCTCACCGCTGAGCAGAACATCCATTTTGTGTCACAGGGTTGTCTGGTGAGATTGCTTAGGTGAGGTGAGCAAGCGCAGAGCTAGAACCACAACAAAGAAGCCAAAGCAAGATGTTTGTGGAATAACTTTGTTCTGAAGGATTTTTTTTTTGTTTAAATGGGTGCCAGAAGCAAAGGACACAAAGTATGATTCTGTAATTATTCAGCACCCACGGAGAGCAAGTGCAAATGAGAGTGGTGTGGCATCACAAAAAGCTGGCTGTTGTGTAATTAGGATACTGGCAAGTTTTGCAGGGGTTGCATTTACATGGAGATTTGCTTGGATAGTACTTGATCCTTACAACTCTAGGTCTTTCATCAGGAAAGGTGACAAGTACTTTGTCCCTTTGTTAGGGAGAGAGAAAGAGAGATGTCAAACCAATGTTTTCAACTCCTATGGGAGCTGCAAACAGTAGAGTAGAGCAGTCTTCGTGTCTGAGAGGTGAGCTGCTGTGCAGTGAACTTTGCAGTGCACTGAAGATTTAGGGACAAATTTTACTTTGTCCCCTTGAGGAACAGTGTGATTGACTTCACTGTCTGCCCTTGTAGAGCTGAGACTCCTTACTAGGTCCTTAATGCAGCGGTATGTGTGAGAGATGACTAAAGGAAGGGTAGGTTACCTTCATCCTTGCATTGATTGGTTGTTTTCAAAACTGAAAGCAAACTAGGAAGATGTTTGTATGTTTTGGGGCATTTGGGTTTTGTTTGATTTTTTTGCTGGGCAGTCTGAAATCTCTGGGCAAGGTCTGGGGGTGGTTTGGGTGTTCCTCTTACTGGTGCATCCATCAGAGCTTCAGCCAGTGGGACATGCAGGAGGACAGGTCCATGGTTCCCCTGGCCCCAGACACAGGTGCGTGTCAAGCAAACCCTGCAGAGGAAAGGTCACTTCTGCTGAGGACCCCAGCACAAGCCTGGTGATGGGAATTGAGGCACAGGTAAATCAGGATCCCACTAGAACAAAAAGGTGAGCAGGCAGAGCCGTTAGCCCTCAAGTATGTTGCACAAGTTGCGTGGTCCCCCACCCTCCGGTGCCACCCCCTCCTCCCTGGCTCATCCGGCAGCTTTTTGGGCCAGGCTTTCCTTAGGTCAGCGCTTCCCATAGCTCCCATTATGCACTGCAAGGTGTGTCAGTGTTCTCAGAGCTGTCAGGCCGCTGCTCACTGCAGAGGGCAGTGGGTGCTGTGGGGTGCAGGCTCTCCGGAGAAGCTTCTCTTGGTTCTTGTTTGTTGTGAGGGTTTGGCCTGTGGTGCCCCTGTGCTGGGGTGGGTTGGCAGGTATGTCCCTGTGGGAGTGAGTCGGCTGCTGTGGGGACAGGTGGTTTCTTTGCACAGAGGGGCCACTTCCAGGCACTTGAGCCTTTTCCAGAGCCAAGCCCCAGCTGCTGTGTGTAGGTGGGGCTGTCCCTGTGCTGCTGAGCCCAGTCAGAGCCAGCCCAGCTCTGTGGTCAGCCTGGCATCACTGAGGCACACGGGGAGAGCCCAGTGCCAGCTCTGTGTGTGTGGGTTCAGTCAGCTCATGGCCCAGCAGTCAGCTGTTCGGGATCTGATGGAGCTGTAATGGAAAAGTTGGTTTGACATTGTTACTGGAGCCTTAGGCCGTTGAATGCAATAGCTGCTGTGGCTGGTTCTGAAGCAGACTGCTGAGACCATGCCAGTCTCTGAATCGTGGGCAGGATGAGTTCTCTGCTTTGTGGTGCTGTCTGGCATCCGAGCTGCAGGAAGCACAGCAATAAAAGTGAGTGAGAGGAGCACCTTTTGTTTGACTGGGGATCAAATGACACTGTCTGGGTTCCTTCTCTGGGGGAAATTCTGTGATGCTTCTAACCACAAGGAAGGAAACGTAGGTGGAACTGAGTGCAAATGCACATATAATGTGTGTTCATTAACAGCCAGCCAGAAAACAAAATAAGCAGTGGTTTCTAGTAATATGGTTCTACTCAAAATAGCTTTTTATTAAGTCAGCTTGAAAGTGTTAAAACGGTGGAGCCATAGACAAAATATTTGTTACCTTTTGAAATGAGTTACAATGGTTTTGTCATACTTGTACAGGTATTATAAGGTCAGTCTTTCTGTATGTTTTATAACTTATTGTAGAATAGTCTTCTATGCATAGCTGTTCCACTTGCCTGTGTAAGTTACAAATCTAACAGAAATGAAAGCATGCATTTTTCTCTGTTTGCTGGTAACCTATGACATTAGAAACTTGTATTTCTGTGTTTTTAATGTGTTATACTATAAAGAAAATTCACAGCACTATTGTCTATGGAATATCAAAAAGTTTTATTAGAATGAATTACTTTAAATGTTTTGTCAATTGATTTAATAATGTGTCAGACAACTACACTAAGACAATATAATGTTTATCAATAAAAATATCCTCTCTTTGTACTAACTTGACACTTCAGGGTGTGCTTGGACATAGGAGTAGAGCACCCCGTGGGTCTCAGTCCCACTGATTTATTCATTTTTTGCATAACTGTGAGAATACTCTGTACCCCTTATGTGATCTCATCTTTGGATTAGGGAGTGAAGGAAGAAGAAAAGGGAGTTTTTAGCTTTGTATTTCCTGTGCCCCGGGGGTGTGTGTGCTGTGAGGTGTGTGCAGCACAGCAGTTCCCCAGGGAGTTGGCCGGCTCGTGGGACGTGTTCGTGTTGGAGGCCGTGCGGAAACAAACACTGTGGGAATTTTATTTGCTGTTGCAGAAGGAGTCAAATTCTGCTCTGTTACAACGATACAAATCTGCAATTCCTGCACTGATGTTACTGTCTTCCAGCATAGGGGAGTGGGAGTTGATTGTCACTCTCCCAGCTGGCAGATTCTGTGCCTGTGACCGCTCAGCCGTTGAGAGCCACGGTGATGAGAGCCAGTCCTCCCTCTGAAGCTGTTCCTGGAGTAATATTTTGAGTAATGCTTGGAATAACAAAGAGGGAGAGGTGCTGTTATAACACTTCTGATGTGGCCAGTTTCCAGTAGGTGCTGCAGAGCACTTGTGGACAGGGATGGTTAGAAGCCCATGCTTTGAGAGAGGGAAATACTTGTGCTGCTTTTCTACTCTGCACCAGCTGAGAAGAAGCTGCAAATTCCCCCCTAACTCAGCCTCTCTTGGTGACTTCCTTCTACCTCACCCCATGAGACGGTTGGGACACTTCAGCTGAACCCCCTTCCCATTATACTTTCCCTGACAGAAGATTCTGAGACCCTTGAATGAAGGCATGTAATTGGGTCTGGCTACCTCACCTAAACCACTTTTGCTTATGTCTTTGTAACAGCTGCTGACAAAATGATCTGTTTCTTCTGAAGTGCCCACCACGTCCACGAGAAGCAGTGGTGTATCTTAGGCAGGGTGTTTACTTACACATGCCCAGCTATTTCCAGGTGCAGAGGAGTCCTGCAGTGCAGAAAAAGCACACATGCTGATCTTGCACCTCTGTCCAGGAGGGCAGAGATGAGGTGCAGCCTTTGATGTTAATGCAGAAAATGTCTTTCATCAGTGCAAGCCCAGCAGTTGTCTTGAAAATATTTTCCATTGGTGTGATTGTTTGCTTTCCAACTCTGCGTGCTGGCAACCCAAAACATATGTTGGAATCCATACAGATGCTGTGTCTCTGTAGATAATTCCCCATGACTCATTTTCTGGTTCAAAGATAATCTTGCTTCTTGTCACAATTTGGGGCAGTTCCAGTTGGTTGTTGGAATCTGAAGATACTCTCACTCCTTACCCCCTGCCACAGTGATATGCCATATATGCATCCTTTTTGAGTCTGCCTTGTGGTTACTTCACATTAGAAAAATTTGGTGTAACTTGCAGCTTGGAAAGTTAGAGATTGGTTTTCAGAGATCAGGGGGTAATTGAATTTCTGACCACTTTCATTAAAGTTAGGGAAATCTGAGTGTGAAGGCAAGCCATCATTGCTTTCACTGGTGGAGGTTGGATGAGTACATATTCATCTTCATGTATTCACTTTTGCTTTTTTAGAAGCTGTTCTATGTTGTCTTTGCAGTTACTCTTCAGCCATCACAAACCCTGCCTAAGCAAAGATGTGGATTCTTAGTGCAGAACAAAAAAAAAATGAAGCACAAGTACAAAGGGGTGAAAAGAAAACTAACTGTTCTCTCCCACATGGCCATCTTTATCCATCATAAAGATACAAAACTAGAGCACAAATCCTATTTATATTCCCTTTGGGGGTCACTTCTGGCTTGCTTTACAGAGGCCAGACTTGTGTCTTTGCTACCCCAAAAGCTATTTGCTTTGAAATAAGAGACCTGTTTTCTGTAAGTTGTAGATAACAATCTCCCTCCTGGCTCTGCCCAATTGACTTGGACCTGTTTATTCCAACAGAAGGAGTGTGTGATTGCAGGGCAGGACGAGGGGCTGCCTGGTGTCCTGAAGCAGTGGGGTTGTGCATCTCAGGAAGGCTGAGGCATTTCATCCAGCTCTGGCACAGCCCTCAGGGTTTGGCTGCAGGCATCTCCCAGCTCCAGGTGAGACTTCCCACCTGAGGTTTCTCCCATCCTTGCATGAACATGTTAGGATGTGGAATCCCGGACATGTCAGCTGCTCCCTGGAAAACGGCTGATGAATGGTTAGAGCTGTTAGTGCCAAAATAAAACTGTTTGGCTGCCTAAAATGGGGCAGCCTTCAAGTTGCTGCTGGGCTGCACAGCTCCTGAGACTGCTGCTCCCAGTCCTTGGCACTGGGAGGTGGATGCACACAGGTACTCCCAGCACGTGGTGCTTTCCCAAAAGCTGAAGCAGAGGCAGCCTGGGGCTGTGCCTTGGAAGGGCAGAACGGAGACCCAGGGGCAGGAACTGCAGGTACGTGGATTTTGTGCATTTTCCCTCCCTGCTGCAATGGGGATCGGCCCTCTTGGCACATGTGAGTGTCTTCCCGCTTCCTGTCCGGCAGCTTTGAGCAGGCTGAGCATTCAGAGAGGAGGAGGAGGAGGCTGATCCTCAGCCCCCGAGTGTCGGAACAAGCAGTGCTCTGTGCCTGGCGTGAGGCTTTGCAGTGCCAACCAAATCACTAGAGAAGAGTAGCACAGAATGAACAAAAACAATTGAATGCTGCAGCCTGGAGATAGCAGGTGCAGTGAAACCACTTCAAACTGCTCACACAAGAAGATTTTACAAGTAAGCCTTTAAAGAATAATTGGGGAAAAATAAGTAGCATAATTAATATATCAACTGCAGTGGAAATGTCTTAAAACAAGTAACATTTTAAAAAGAGAGCTCTGCTTTGTATGTGAACTTAAATCAACACTTGTCCTGCCTAAAATTCTTCTGTGCTGACTGCAGGGAGGGCTTGGATAGAAGTGTATTTTCTAATGTTGCAGAGCAATGCCATCTAGGGCATAGAGCTTTACAGTTACCAACAGGAGTGCTATCCATCCTTAGTGACAGAGCTTCCTGGGCTGAATATTAATAACTGGTTCATCACCTCTGCATTAGGCCTGTTGGGACGTGCTCATTTTCCATATCTGCTTCCAGTTTTCTGAACTATGCTCTTGTCAGTTTTTAGTGGATAGTTTTGTCTCAACTGGAACATAGTGAATTTCTGTACGTACCTTAGTTCCTCCTGAAATCCCCCTGTTAGCTTTCATCTGTGCAGCACAGCAGGCATTATCAAGGGTCTCTCTAATCTTCAGCTACTCCAAGAATCCACCCTGGCTGTGATTAGAGCCGTGATACATTTAGGCAGTAGATTAAAATACTGAACCTAACAGGCCAGATCTCGTCATCCTTATTCAAAAGCTACTTAGTGTGTTACTGAGGTTCTCCTGTTGAAACCAAGCTGCCTGTAGAACACTGGTCTGCATTAACTGAAAACAGCTCAAGAACCTGGCCCAGCTGCAGCTCTGTCCTCGCTCCTGGCTGACACAGCTCTCTCCAGGCTGAAGGTGAAGTGCCAAGTACAAGGTAAGGACCTGCTGGCTTTGGTGGGCGTCTGTGGCAGTAAGGAACCCGGGCTCACATGTGATACATTTTACCCACTGTCTTGTCCTCCTCCTTCATACCGTTTGACCTCGTCATGCTTGGCCTTTCTAAGGAATGGCAGCAATATTTAGTGGCACTTTAGACTCTGCTCCCCCCTGGAGAACAGCAAGTGCCTTAACTGTCGAATCAGTCTCAGGACATTCTTTAAACTCCCAAGGCTGCACCAGCTTCTGGACCAGCCAGCTTCTGCCCTCTTCTGTGAGAGTTACACTTGGAGCTGGTGATCCTCAAGTTACTGGCCTTGTGTGAGTTTGTTGTTTTTACAACCAGCTTCAAACTGAAGGCAAAAAATACTTGACTATAACTTGAAAACACACGGGGAAATGTTAATACCTTCACTAATAAAGACAAGAGCTTTTAACAAAGCTACAAGCATTCCTTCCCCTCCCCTTGACTAATGGCATTCTTGTTGCTATCTGAGCAAAGAGGGGGCCTGGTTCTCCTCCAGGTTCATAGTGGTCTGGTGTGGCTGCCAAGAGGTTAGAACAGTAGTGCTTATGGGCATAAAAATGCACGCACACTCCTGCATAGTGAGGCACTGCAAGTCTGGGGAAGCAAGAGTTAGATGTTAACAGTGTTAATTAAGAAGCAGAAAGTACATTGGCAACTAAATTTTTACAGTGTCTACTTAAACAGTGCACTGTTTAAACACAATGCTGAAGTGACAAATAATTGGTTCATCAGAGTTCTCCCTGGTGATCTGTTGTCCCATAAATTGGTATGGTGTATGTCACTTTTCATTGTAACTGGAGATTTGAAGCACAGATTACTTTATTTAGCAAACAGTTTTACAGCCAGGCTACAAACACTGTCTTTTTATTTCTTTGATAGCGTAAAGATGAAAGGAGGACTCACAATCATCACTTTCCTGCAAGTTAAGACAGTTGTGCAAGAAGGACTGGGAATGCCAGCCTGTGTTTTTTGGAAGGTGATGGGATCATGCTCTCATGTGCCAGGACCCCATCCACCACAGTGAAGGCAGGGGCTGGTTTATTGGGTACCTGATACTTCCAAGTGCTTTAAAACTGATGTCCAGACTTGGAACAACTCAAGTTGCTGTGCTTCAGTGCTGGGTGTGAGATGGCATCAGTGATGCTGAATGCAGGTGGGCTCAGGAAGCAGTTACCCAAACACGGGCCCTACCCCCGTTCTCTCCTACCCACAGAGTGTCACATAAAAAAAGCTATGTGTTGAGTGTTGGGATCAGAACATGGCTCTGCTCCTTCCCAAGTTCCTGAGGATTACTCACAGCTAGTGTCTGGCAGTCACTGTCTCCCTGGTCCGAGGTCTCATCACTACTCTCATGTTACTTTGGCTCAGGCTGTAGAGAATGGAATAGCTTTTGGCAGATACAGAGCTGGAATGAGCTCTCATTGGCAGCTGGAGCCTTGTTCTTACGCCTCCCCTTCTTGCTCCCAGATCTAGTGAGGCTGCTGGTGAGGAGGTGGATCAGATGCTGTGGCCCTCACATCTTGCACAGTGCTCAGAGAGGGCAGGACGTGTGTGGTGTCTTCGCATTACTTGGCCTGCACTCTGCAAGGGCTTTCTGAGAAACTTGGGGTTCTGGTCCACACACTCTCTGGGAGCCGAGATGTCAAAGTGCTCACACATCCCTGTATGGAGACATATTTTATTTAGTAATTGCTTTCAAAAAACTACTTGAAAATTAAAGGGAAGGTAAAAAGTAAGCGCTGCTGAGCTGGAAATGCAGCATTTCCACTTAGTCATTTCCTGGTGGTCAGGAAGACTAGGTCTGGATCCCTTTCCCCCATGGCGTGGGGCGGCCCAGTTCTAGTTCCATTTCCATCTGAGGAACCATTTCCGACGTCTTGAAGGATAGGGAAAGGGAACTCCAGCATCAGGGGTTTCTTCAGGTCCTGAGCCTGGAGGGGAGAGGTGCTCTCCCCTCCCTCCACCCACGTGGTCCCATGGCCAGCACGGAGACAGCACACCAGCGTGGAGAGGAGGCAAGAGAAGGTTTATTGTTGGGGGGGTTACATTTATAGGGTTTAGGAGGATTCACAGAGTAACCAATTAGAAGCCTCAAGGGGCTTACAGGAACACCCAATCACAGGAAGGGGTTAACAAGGTCCAATGAGAACACCTTAGGACATCTTCCCAGGACATTCCTGCATGGGAGATAACAGTTGCTGTGGGGGGTGTTGGGAAGAAGAAACCTGTGTTTGCAAGGAGACCACAAAAAGCCCTTTTAAGACATGTTTAAACAACAGTTTTCCCATATAATGCAGGTTTACTGCTACAACTAGGTGCTGTCAGATCTCTCATCAGAGCCCCACCACAGAGTACTGATGTGAGGGAGTGTTGAAAAGCTGCTGGCCAGATCTACTTTCATGGGCCAAAGCTGAGGGAAAGGGAAGAGGTGGAACAAGGCAAGATTCTGCCTCACTGTCCACGGCAGGTCATGCCAGAGCACAGAACAACTCAGGATCCCAACACCAGCCTTGCTACCAAAAACTAGTCTTGCAGAAAAACTAGTTGGTTCAGCTCTGTGGGGTTTTGTTCACTTGCTGGTTAGTGGGTTGGTTTGGTGTTTTTTTTCTTTCCATGTGTGTAATTATGTCTTCTCTGCTCACTGTATGGAAAGGTAATTAGGAAAACTAACCTAAATATCTTAATGTGTTCTGCTTTTCAGCAGTTTTTGTTGTGCCTTCTTTCATGCAGTTGGATTCCCATCTCTCTCCTCCCTTGCTATAAAACACAGCTGAGTGCAAATCAGACCAAGAAATGCAGCCTGACGCCGAAGTGTAATGTGCATAGTACTGCCAAGGGTAAGAATTTGAATGTACCGAAGTAATTGCTGTCACATGCTATAAGCTGAAACACACATCATGTTTTCAGGTGAGAAAAGATCACTCTGAAACCACCAGAGGCTGAGGGGTGGATGCACCTCCACGGCTGGGAGATGGCACAGGTGTCCCTGTAGTGCAGCAGCAGTGCGTTCAGCTTGCAGGAGAGAGAGCCCCCCAACTCATCTGTCTTTCCTGTAAAAAGGTGCTGTAGTTTCTCTTCTCACTCCCACAGAGCTCACAGCCGTGTGACAGGCATCTAAGACAGGAGCCAGTGCAAGAGGAAAGTCTCTTGATGTAGGATGTAGGAATCTTGGCTCCCATGAGAGAAGCTAGCTGAAGGAATTAATAGTTGCTGCTCCTTGCTGCTGTTGCCACAGTGTGACAACAGATAAACACATCTGTTTTCTATCCCCTCAATACACTCAGGAGGCTGAAGATCCATCCCAGTAACACTGTTCTCCTTTGTACTCATGATGTGATTTTTATAGCTAAAGTACATACTGCCCAGGCCCAGTCCAAACCCAATTCCATGAGAAAGCTTCCCTCATCTCTCCAGGGTATAAAATACAGCAAAGTAGCAGCTTGGGCAAAGCTATGTGCCAGCCTTGTCCAGACTAGACAACTGCTCTGGGGCATCCCACCAGTGCTTAAAGCCTTCTGCCTACACGTTGGTCTCTGCCCCACACCCACATGATGGGAAATACAGCCCAGCCGTTCAGGGCTTGGGAAAAACTGCTCTTCTTCAGGCTTTTACTGTATGTATAGAAAATCATGCCAAGCCCAACTCCAGCTCGCAGCTGGATTGAGGGGAGGGGTGTCAGTCAGGGATAAATGAGAAACACAAGCCATGAAACTTGACCCCAGACTTTGGGTTCTTCAAAGGCTGTATGTGGCAAAGGCTTTTCCAGTGAATTTCCTCCAGTCCTCAGAGGTCAGTTCTGCTCCAGTTTGGCAGGGCTGCCTATATCCTAACCTGCCTCTTGTTTACTGCCTTGTTTGCTCTTGTTTTGCTCTGTGGCTGGCAGGCACCTCAGTCAACTGCTCTTCAATGCTTTTGGGGGACAGCAGTGGCTCCCCTCCTCTCTGTAAGGGTGGCCAAGAGCTCTGATAGCTCTGCCAAGCCAGGCACCGCAAAGCTGGACTTCAGTACCATCTTCTAGGCTGCCTGAATAAAAACCAGCAGCTTCCAGAGGACTGAAAAGTCAGTCATGATACAGCTTGTGATAAATGCACTGTAATGTCACAGTTCTGTGTGGTATTTATGCAGGTGGAGCAAGTTTCAGAGACCCTGGAGACAGCTTGCAGAACTCACCGCTGCTGTCACAACTGGCAAGCTGGATTGCTTTGGCTGCCTCCAGCTCATGCCAGGAAAGTTTCCCACCTTTGTGTCCAAAGGCAGCTATAGGTTGCATGAAAGCTGCAGCAACAGAAGCTGCTCAGCTGCTCAAGATTAACGGCAACTTTCATGGAGGCTGTGGATTAATATAAGTATCACCCTCTTGGAAAAAAGACAGCATTCCTTCGTCCTGCTTCTTCAACCCTAGGTAGGTATCCACCTTCATTTTAATGGTCTGGATTTTGGAATTGCTTATACCCCCTTTAAGCAGGTTTTTCTACTGCTGCGTGTCTTTGAATGTGTTCCTAACCAGGCTTGGCACAGCACCTGCCTCCTCGCTGTGGTCACTGGCATTTTTAATGGGCACTCTATTTACAGAGGAGGCAGCTGCCAGAATGGAAGGGAAATGTTTGTTCTCATTGTTTTGTTACTTAAATAACTTGCACTGAAATAATTCTAATCAACTTGTGAAACACTGAAGTGCAGGAATCTTGGAACGAGCTGTGGAAAATGCACATTTTATAACGGCATCGATGCTGTGATTTATCTTATCCAGCCCCTTGGCCCAAGTCGGTGACCCGAGCCCGTGGGACGGATCCTGGTGACGGGGAGCGGTCTGTGGGAAGGAGACCCCGGCCCCCGAGCAGGTAACCGCGCTGGGACGGGGCCCGCGGTGGCGGAGCCGCCCCGGTGCCGTCCTGCCGGCCGTGAGCTGGGCCTGCTCCCAACGCGGGGTGCCCTGGCTCTGCCTCGGCCCCGGCTTTGGCCCGGCCCGGCCCTGGCCCTCTCCTGCCCCGGCCCGTGCGGGTCGCGGCCCCAGCCCTGTCCCGGCCCGTGTGGGTCACTGCCCCGCTCCCGGCCCGTGTGGGTCACTGCCCCGCTCCCGGCCCGTGTGGGTCACTGCCCCGCTCCCGGCCCGTGTGGGTCACTGCCCCGCTCCCCGCCCGTGTGGGTCACTGCCCCGCTCCCGGCCCGTGCTGTCGCGGCCGCGGTCCCGCCCCGTGTGTCGGAGGGCGGTGCGGTCGCGGCGCAGGCGCAGGCCCGGCCCGGGGCAGCCGGTCGGGGAGCGGAGCGGGGAGCGGAGCGGCGGCGCTTCCCCGGGCGGCCGGGCCGGCTCCGGACAGCGCTGCCGCCGCCGGGCGGGAGGTGAGCTGGGCTGGGCTGGGCTGGGCTGGGCTGGGCTGCGGGGCGGGGGTCGCGGCCGGCCGGGGGCCGCGGGGGCCGAAAGCGCCTCGGGAGCGGCCGGGCCGGGCCCAGACGAGCCCGCGGGGCAGCGTCGCCCTCCGCCCCGGCCGCAGCCGCTGCTCCCGGCCCCTTCCCCGGGCCCCGCGGGCCCCTGCTCGTGTGCGTCCCGCCACCTCCCTGTCCCCTCCGGTGTGGCGGCCCCGGGCACTGCCGCGGGCAGGAGCCCAGCCCGGCTCCACGAGGAGCCCTCGGTCCGAGCCCCCGCTCCCCTTGCTGGCTGGAACAGGGGCTCCCGGGGCCCTGAAGAGGGGGATGCAACGTGTATCTTGTTGTGTCTTCTGAAACATTTCCTTGCAAGTGTTGTGGTAAAAGTTTTCTTTTGGGTCACGCGGATGTGATTTGGTAGATGTAGAAGAACAGAAAGGTGTACTTTGTTAGCTTTGATTCGTCTTCTCGTCCTTCCAGGCTACCCACCTCCGATTTGTTTTATTTGCTTCTTTCCTAAAGTGTAGCTCTTAAGCCCTTTTAAGTAAGGAACATCTTCCGTGCCTTCGCCAGCACAGCTGTGTTGATGAGGAGTGAGGAAATCGTGATTTCCAGCAGGTATTTTTGCAAGGGCAAAAGCCCCGGGGGCGAACAGGACTGTGCTTGCCGGAGCCCGTTCTCCATCAGGGGATAGACTGGGGTAACCGCTGAGGTGCTTGTCTGGCGACTGGAGTTAATGGTACCTGCAGAGGTGTGTGTGGGCTGTAAGGCTGATGGGGCAGTGCTGGGACTGGCAAGGACTCAAACCATGACTCTGCCACTCCACAACAGCTCTGTCTTCAATTCAGCTGTGTCTGCACCGACTCTGTGAGTAATTCTGTGTTCTGCTGCGATAAAAGTATGCCAGTATAGCCATGGAACTGAGCTCTTGCCTTTCCTCGGGCCAGATCTATGTTAAATTTCATTAGTTTTAGCTTTAAAAATATGAATTGCTTACTGGGGATCTGAATATTTAATTAGATGAGCAGGAAGAAGTGGGATGAGGCCATACTGGCCAGGGATCTGCGGGCACAGCTGGATAAGGTGTGTTGGGGGGCTCTTGTGGGTGACTGGTGGATCCCTCTGTCACCCTATTGCGCTCCCAGCCAGCTCGATGTCTCTCGCTCCACCTCTGAGGCCCCACTGGCTCTTTTACGAAAGTCTCGGGGGCATTTTTGAGTTGTTTGTAAAACTAGTCCAAGCCGTAGTTCCTGAGACACTGAGTGAGCGGTAGGGTGACCGAATTTTTCAGAAGGGTCTTTCTGCTTTCAAACAAACAATAGAAAAGGGCAGAACAGTGTCGTTACTGTGGCAGTTAAAGCACTGCTGTTCTGTGCTAATGTGGCTGTCACGTCGTGGGGCCGAGCGAGGTAATTCTTCTCCCCTCAGCAGGGGGGGGTTGCTGCAGTGCTGCGTGCAGTAGATACGGTCTCAGTTCTGTTCTTAACATCTTAGCGAACCCTTACAGGGCTTATTAGCCCTGTACAATCACTAAGGGGCTCTGTATGAGGAGGAGAAAGGGGCTCAGCAGCAAAATCCTGGTCTTACCTTCCAGGTATAGTGACTTCAAACACTGAGTGGAGCAACGTAAGGAAAACTGGTTCTCTGGTTAAATGTATTGCGGGCTCTGTGGTTGTGCAGGACTTCCCTGTGGCTCTGATAAATGCTTGGCATACCACACAGAGCTCGAGAATAAGAGGTTTATGTACCTCTAATCTAAACTAAAGAGTTGTGCGGGGAGAATTGCTAAGTAGAGTCAAGAGTTGCCAGTTGCTATTTGTTTTATTTGGGTCATCTATCATCCAGTTAGTAGTGCCTATCACAGGAGGGGATGGAAGTGTAACTAAATATTTGGAACCCCGTGTTAAATTGAGTCATTGTGTAACAAAGCACAGAAGTGATGCAGTAGGAGTCAGATGGATACGAGGCTGTAATATCCAATATGTGTCTTAGTTCAGAGCACCAAAAGTAGATTATTCCTCACACATAAAATGTGTAAGACACTTAATGCAATACAGTTATCCCATGTGTTCTTACAGGGCACGTTACTGGCAGCTAGAAAGGATGTCCCATCCACTTCTTGGCATTTGTGGTGCTTGTGATGGAGAGTAGGGCATTACTGGTACCCGATACTCTACCACCTGCGGTTACCCAGTCCTAAGGGGCACTGGTTCAGCTTACCGTGCTTGTTTAGGAGTCTTGAACACTTGCAGCTGGAGCAGGACAAAGAGAAAGAGCTGGCAGGGGCATGGAATTTTCTTTGTGTCAGCTGCTGTGAGCCATGACAGGGTTTGTTTGTGGAAGGGCGGCTGCTGCTGCTTCACATTCTTGGCTGTAGGGTCTGAAGTGTGTAAGGGGTCTGATCCTGCTTTTGGTTTGGGCCCTGTGTGACACTTACCTGTCTTTTGAATGCTGAATCAGGCCCAAGAGCTTGGTTTTATCCTTGTAACTTTTGGTTGCCTTTGTAGTTTTTACGGGTCTATGTATGTAGAGCCCACAGTCAACTCTTTAAAATAAAACTGAAAATTCTGCAGGATGGCTAAAGCCATATTTCTGCCTTGAGATCAGCAGAGAGAAACTACACATGAAGGAAAAGGCATTGTGGAGCTGCAGTCACGTTATTTGAGTAGGTTCATTCTAGTTTTTAGGAAATATTGATCTAAACAATTAGTTCAGGTGAAAAGTACTGAGCATTAATGCTGTACTGTTCCCTTTGGAGCTGGTAGGGATTTTACCATCAGCACGAGTATGGGAGAGAAATATGGAGATCTCACTATGGTAGAGTGAAAGTAGCAAAAGGAAGTTATTGGAGTCCCACCAGTCCTGTGGCAAGAATAAGTATTTTGTGGTGTGTAATTGTCATGTTATTTGGAATAATGAGCCCATTTGTGTTGGGTGTTGTGTGAGAAGAGAGGTGATGATGCTGTGCCACAGAGGATGCTGCTCTGTGAAGATTGTGTATAAAAGAGAGTTGGATGAGGTGAGGGAAGTGCTTTTTTCCTCCCAGTCGTGGAACAGGGTTTCCAAGAGAGCCTTGTAAATGAATGTTCTTGGAAGATGTCTTATCCATGACTCGTCTCTGAAGGGAAGAAGTCCTGCTTTGCACAGAAATAGGTGTTGTCTTCCTGACTTCTGAAAAGTCTGAAAGCACTGGATCATTTTGTGTGGTATTGAAAAACTAAGAGACAGATCCTTAGCTGCAGATTGCTGTTGCTCCATTACAACCAGCAGAGCACTGAAAATTGACTCTGGTGAGAGATGTTCAGTCATCTCTCCCAATCTCATGTATACATCTTAGAGGCAGAAATAACTCTATTCTGAGGGGCTTTTCGCAAAAAAAAAAAAAAATCCACAAAAGAAAAAAGCCTAAAACTATTCTTCCTCCTCATTCCACCAGCTCCAGAATGTGAATGTCATCTGGCCACATGCCCAGGACTAAACACAGTGCTCTGAACAAGGTCTCACAAGTGGCTTGTAAGGGAAAAGAAAAAGCCCCACAACAACCAGCGACTTTTTGGGCTTCTAAATGGTTCTCTTACTTTTTTTTTTTTTTACTTTTTTTTTTTAATCCAAAATAATGTCTTTGCCTTCTACTTTATATTTGCTGAACACAAATCTGTGCTTTCCAGGAATTAACTCCAGGGCTTCTCGATGCTGACTTTGTTGAAACGTGGTTCCAACATGGAAATAACCCAAAGCCCTACTGGTTGTGCTTTCACACGTGATGTGCATTGCATTTGCTGACACTGCCTTCCTTAACTTACCTGTGGATCTGTGGCCTTGTCTTCCTCTAAATCCTTTGGTTAATGTTTTCTCTTCATTGGGTGAAGATTTTTGAGCATATGCCGAAAGATATTTAAATGCATTTGGGGGTGACTGTGCTGCCAGTTTTGGATCTGCTCGTGTGGGAAACTGCTCACCACTTTTTGCAAAGAAGCTAAGTTTTTAAACTGTATTTATCTCTTTTCATTTTCTTTTCTTTTTTTTTTTTTTTTAATGCAACAACAAACCAAAACCATAACCATCACAAAAATAAACATGCATCCTTGTGCCAGCTGGGGCCTTGGCATACTTTGTGCTGCATAATTTGCTGAAACTGTAATTTCTCAGGAAAGCAGTTAGATGTTGGCAACTATGAAATGTCAGCCCTCAGTAAATGTTGTAATAAGCTATTTTAGCTACAGCCAGGGGTTTAAAAAAGACTAATTTACTCGCAGTGTCCTTGGTAGTTAATGCAAGATGGAAAATCCTACTTTGGACACCCTGAGCAGCTCGGGAGGAGGAATCCGGGGTTCTTGTGGTGTGTTTGCTAAGGGCCATAACTGTCTGGTTTGGGTGTCTGGGAACCTTCAGGATGCTCTGGGTTATTTAACTTGTGTCTGCACCTGTGCCACAGCTCTGTGCTTAGCTTTTACTAGCGTTTGTGTAGGGACAGCTGTGAAAATGGTGGTTGTTCTGGAGGTGGACAAGAATTCGGTTTTGGGAGGTGTGAGTGAAAAATCTGAAGATTTTACTGCTGTAGCTTGATTGACTTAAATAGTGGTTGCAGTAAAACTCGTATCACACAGAGTGTTCCTCTGAACGTGTGTTAGACTTGGGAATTGCTGCTTTGTAAACTGCTTTTCAATATTTGGAATTTTAGAAAATTATCTTTGAAGAGTTAGGTAGAAAGGCTCAGTTCTAACTTGTGTTGGTGGTCTTTATTTATGTAATATATATTTATTTGCAAACTGCATCGCTTGGAATTTTTAGCTTATTTGACCGGAGGAAAAAAATGAAGATTCACCATCAAACGAGCAACTAGTTTTCCTTTGGCTAGTTCAGATTTTCTGTTTAGTGGTTCCATAAAAATCCTTGATTAACATTTGTTGCACTGATAGATGCACAGCTCCTCCCTTTTGGCAGGAATTCCCTGCAAAGACATCCTTAGCATCTGTTTTGCAGTATGTCCCCTCCAACGTTTCCCTTTATCACAAACTTTTTCCTAAAAGATAGGATCTGTCAAGGTAAATATTTGGTTTGTTATAGCACAGGCTCATTCTTTGGTGTCTATATGAAAAATGTGGTTTCATCCCGTGGTGTTTCTGGAGTGGCTGGGCATTATGTTGGCAGTCACTTCAGGGGGCACTGTTTGTGTTCGCCTGCTCCAGCCGGGGCTGGGACAGGGCTTGGCAGGTTGGAGGAGACACAGGGCAGCATTCCTGTCCACGTCAAGTTATGGTCCACAAACTGTGAAAGGTCTTTGTTTTCTCCTTGATTTGCCTTCTGGTGCTATGGTTTTAGAACAAAGGCAGACTGGGACTTAAAAAATGAATTTTGGGGCTGAATTGAGTTCCCCCAGCTCAGTCAGAGGAGGTCAAGTTACTCGAGAGATTTGTGGCTCTCCAGAGACGTGGGTTTGTGTTTGTGCAGGGAATACATCATAGCTGAGGTACAGAAGACAGTAATGAACTCGTTGGTGTTTATTTTAAGAGTGGCTGATAGACTTGGAAGGGGTTTTTTTCCATGTTGTTGTTGAGTTTATACAAAGAAGCTGTATAAAAACAACTGGCACCAGATGCAGAAGCAATAAAACAATGCCATGTTAAGTCTTGAAACTGTGGAATATAACTCCAAGAAATATTTCCACCTATTGGCAGCTTTCTCTTTATTATCTGCAGAACGAGACTGATGGAATTTATTTGCTGTTAACCAATTCATTTTTCACTTGTAAAAGGGCTAAGCAAACGTGTATCCCAGTGTGCTCAGTCGGAGCTCCCTGCCCACGGTGGTTGCTAATGTTTGTTGCTGGCAGGCATGGCAATCTCTTGGTACCAGTGTGTCAGCAAGAATTAAACCTAGAAAATATCCTGTCATCTGACTGCTGCCTTACTTTCTGGGTTTGATCACGTTTGATTCAGATCAGAAGGAAAAAAGTGACACCACCAGACCCTTTGTCTGCCCTTTGTTCGTATGGTAACCAACCCAGTAAATCTGTGGAGCCTCCAGTGTGTTTGGAATGGTCTGCTGTTGGCAGGACTTGGACCCAGTTTCACCGTTGCAGCAAATGAGGCTCACTGTCTTCTAAAACTCTTATTTCAAAACACACTGCCCCAGGAGAGAGAAAACAAACTGTTTACACAAGCAAACTAACAGTGGAGAACTGAACGCCCACACTTCCTTCTTCAGGAGTTCCCCTGCTAGGGGTTCCTGTGAGCTCATTAGTCCAGTAAGGAGAAACTTCTCAGCTGGGACTGCTGAGGAAGCAAAGTTTGGCTGTGGTGATGTTATCCCCTGTTCAACTGGGGGATCAAAAGTAAGTTAGAGAAGGAGAAGTGCTAAAGGAGGACCTTCTTTCTCCCTAGCCTGGGAGAGGCTTTAAACCTTTGTCCTTGCTGTAAGAGCCAGTCCATGGCTGTGGCATCGATACCTCCCTCTTCATCTTTGGGCTGATGTGTCCTGGTCTCTTGAGGGACTCGAGGAAAGGAGCTGATAGGGGAGTTTTTGGGGTGATGATCTTGGTCCACCTTCTTAAATACCAATGTGTTTAAGATGGAAGAAGGGGGAGGGATGAGAGGGCTGCTCAAACCTGCATAAAATGTCAGCTCTTGAAGGTGTTGTGGAAAGTGCATGGTGTCCACCTTATAGCAGAAGGTGTTCCTGCCCAGAACAGGAGGGTTGGAACGGGATGTTCTTCAAGGCCCCTTCCAACCTAAAGCATTCTGTGAATATAAAATACTTCTGTCTGTCCAGGATCATTATGCACATGGCTAGGGAGAAAGGAGTAGAAAAGGAGAAGAGCTTCAGTAGGAGGTAGAAAACAGTGAAAGCCAAAAAACATCAGAAGGATTGGGTTGGTGGGTGGAAACCTTACAGGTACAGGCAAGAAAGCTGGCAAAGTCACGAGGTTTCATCCCCAGGGGCTCACTGCAAGATTAAAGGTGGGCTGGGGTAGGAGAGTCTGGGGCTGGTCAGGATAAGCAGAGTAAGAGGAGAGAGCTAGTGATGGACAGTCTGATGGAAAAAGGGAGGAGGGCTGGGAAAGCAGCAGTAACCTTTTCGTTGTTGATGAATTTGCAATCAGCAGTGACAGAAGATGATGGGCTTATCAGAGGGAAGAGTTCTGGGAGAGGTCAGAGGGAACAATTGTCCTCTGGAGG
Source organism: Lepidothrix coronata (assembly GCF_001604755.1). NCBI lineage: Eukaryota > Metazoa > Chordata > Aves > Passeriformes > Pipridae > Lepidothrix > Lepidothrix coronata. Next base: position 53,835 of record NW_016690484.1, on the reverse strand, counting down.
AGGATCAAGAAGAGCACCATGAGGGCAGGAAGGGTGACCTGTGTTTACGTGACTCTGAAGTTACCCAGACTGAGACCCAAACCAGGAAGCTTGGTTGAGGCTGACACTGCCAGTCCCATGGCAATGTATAAAAAACAGGAAGAGCAGTGGAATTAACTTGAGACCGATATTTCAACAGCCTTCAGCTTTGAATTTCCTGGGTTTCATTGGTGTGTGTCATAACCTTCTTGTTTTCACCATTTAATACTTTTTTTTCCCATAAAGAAATAGGGTGGGAGAAGAAACAATAAACACTTTATCAGAATGGTATGTCATGATGGGCTTTTCTCTTTTGTTTGGTGAACATGTATTTAGAAACTAAGTTGTAGATTCTAAATATTTGAATATTTGGAGCTCCCTTGCCCCTCAAAAAGAAAGCATCTCCAAGATGAATAATGCCCCCCACCCCAGTCCCCCAAATCAGCAGTAGTTTAGTTGTTTGAAAAAAAAGATAATTAATATTTCAGAGCATAGTTGGTAAAAGTTGTGGGTGGATTTTATAAAACAATCACCCTTTCTAACTCTTTATAGACCTGATCATTATGAGAAATGTACAGGTGTCTGAAATGATTTTGAGGAATCAGGAGGAATGTTTAAATCCTCAAAATCCTTTCAGACAGAGGAGGTGGGAAATCTCCAGTGGGGCTAACCCAGGTCACAAGCCTGTCCCTGCAGCCAAGACAAACAGTGATCCAGGCTTTCTGCATTGGGTAGCTTATCTGTTCATTGCCTCGGAATCCGAGCTGGGTTGGTCAAGGAAAACTCTCCAGTACAGGCCAAAGTGTTTTGCTGTCTGGTGTATTTACATGGGACACCTTTGTGTGACACATTTTCCAGTGGTAGATCAATAATAGTCGTGGTTTGTTTAGCAGGTTTTCCCAGTAAAAAACTGCACATCTGAACTTTTCTTGCTCCTGCTGACAGGTAGCTCCAGTAGTACATTATATTGTTTGCTCAAAGTTTAGAGCTTTCTGCACTAATTCTACATCAGAGTTCTCCCCAAATCTGAGACCGATTTCCTGAATCATGAGAGTGCATTACCTACTGGTGGTGTTTGTCTTGATGGGACTGAGCACGGGCCAGAGAGGGCACACATGCTTCCTGAAATCCCGAGGCTGCCCTTTAAAGATGATGCCACGCTGTTTATGTTTGTCTTATTTTAGATTCACACGTCATCGGAAAAGTGATTCAAATGCTCCCCCCGCTGTGGGGCCGACTCTCAGCAGTGTCTGGGGGGTGAGGCGTGGGCAGGGTTGGCACACAGGGCAGCCTGGGGTGCTGAGCACACTGCTGCTGACTGCAGGCTTGCACAGCCCTGCTGTCCTCTGGCTCGTGTGTCTTGGGCTGTGTTGGTTTGCAGCTCCTGGGCACTGTGAACAGAACTGTTGCTACAAGCCTGAGTATCTGGTGTCCACAAAAGCACTATTTTGTGTAATGTGCTAGAAGTGTGAAGAAAGAAAAAAGGGTGAAATGGTTCCTAACTAATACTAAGGGCTACATGGGGAAGTGTCCCAGGTGGTTACATATCTTAACCTAAGGAATTCAATTATTAGCCCTTTACCATGGACTCAGCTGAAATGAAGTACTGTATATTTAACTGTCTTAACTTACTCCCTTGGAGGAAGAGCAGCCTGGGCACTGGAAGAGAGCAGCCTGGGCACTGGAAGTGAGCAGCTGCTGTCACTGGGAGCTATCCAAAAAACACGGTGCCAGGTGTAGCACGTTTCTGATGACCCAGTTCCTTAGTTAATAGATAAACCACTGCATCAGTGGCACAATTTACGTACTTTCTTTTCTTTCGAGTGTGTCACATGGAAGATGAGCATAAGGCCAACAGCAGAATAAGCAGAGGGTGTTTGTTCCCTGGTTAATCATTGCCCCAGAGCCTCATCCTGTGCTGAAGGTGCCCAGCAAACAGCCCTTCCAGCGTGTGTACTCAGCACTGCCAGGGTGAGCAGGTCAAGCCTTTAAACAGAGCTTGGAATAACACACTCCCTGGCTTCTGCTCTGACAGGTTCTTGCCTACCATTTAGTGCCCTGTGCTGAACTCCAGGAATTGTGGACATTGATGGAAACCTTTCTGTTGGTTTTATGAAATGCAGGATGTAGTTCCTTAGGCATTGGCTGCTTCCTGAGCAGCAGTTCACTTCTTTTAGCTACAGAGTTGAACAAAGAATAATCTTTGCAAAACATATCATAGGGAATAATGAAACCATTGCTTGCTATGGTAAAGGACTTATTTTCGGACAGGGAAATATCTGTTAAGCGGAGTGGTGATGCAACAAACACAACTAGAAAGTGCTATTGCATTGTAGTTGAAAGAAGCTATGTTTTTTTCATTGCCCAGTGGTGTACAAACTATTTAACATTTGATTTTATTAATTTTTTTTTAATAGTGAAGAGCCTAAAAGGTATTTGAGGTTACCTATTGATTGCAAAAAATACAAAGCTTTTGCAGCTCTCTTAAGATCACTTTTCTATCTTGCAATCCATGGCTCATTTTTACTTTTAAGATCAACTATTTTTCCCATTTGTGTGCTGCTTTGTGTAAACAAACGCAATCCTTTTCAGTGAATTATACAAAGAATAATTTATCCAAATAATTTGTGTTGCCCCAGCTCTGAAAAGGTAATTGCTCCTACTGGAAATCAGCTGAAGCTTGCTGCTCAACTTTTCTGCAAGCACTGAGCAAAATGAGCACGAGCTTTTGTGTGCATGACAGTGCCACTACACTGGGGTGCAAGGAGCAAGGGGGGATGGCTTCAGGCTCACAGGGTTTAGGGTAGATTAGATATTAGGAAGGAATTCTGCCCTCGCAGGGGCAGAGGGGAGGCCCTGGCACAGGCTGCCCAGAGGAGCTGTGGCTGCCCCTGGATCCCTGGAAGTGTCCAAGGCCAGGCTGGAAGTGTCCAAGGCCAGGCTGGATGGGGCTTGGAGCAGCCTGGGCTGGTGGAAGGTGTCCCTGCCTGTGGTAGGGGTGGAATGAGATGAGCTTTAAGGTCCCTTCCAAGGCAAGTCATTCTGTAACTGTGACCATGGAAACATTTGAGCAGGTAAGTGTTGGAGCTCGCTGAACTGACAGTGAGTCAGGTCTCTGCTCCCCCCTTGCTGCCTGGAGCACTCACCTCTGGCAGGGGGACGGTCGGAGTTTGCCTTGGTGCCTCTGTTGGGCACAAAGTGAGGACATGAACACTGAAAGCCCCTTCCTGCTCTGACATTCTCGGTACAGGAGATGGAGAGATGCTCTTTCCAGGTGCCTGAAATAACCCACGGTCAAGCCCACCAGGGCGTTGTCTTGTGCATCTCCACCTAGATGTGGGTGCTGAATCCCATCTCCCCCCACAGCTGACTTGAAGCTTTTGAAGTTTCTCCAGACCTTCAAGTTATATTGTAATTCAGGCAATTACTTTTTCTTGCTTCTCCCCCGGGGACTGCAGCTCAATGTTAAACATTTTTAGGAGGTTTCTAAACATACTTCTGAATGTTTTTGTTTTTATTATTTACTGGTTTTGGCAGGAATAGTAAATGGAAATTACAGAAATACTGCAAGAAATGCTAGCTTTTGTGAGATATCCAGGCCAGGGAATTTGGGAAGGATAGGAACCTTCTGAAAGGTTATCCAAACCAAAGCCAATCTTATAAATGTATTTCTCTGACATGTCCAGAAGCAAAACAAGACACGAATGTATCAACAAACAATCATTCTCTTGTAAGTGGTTTGGTAGTATCCTCCATGACTAAATGCTGTGCCAGAGGAAATGACTTGGGGTTTTATTCCTTTGCAGTAATGTGGAAAGTATGCCATGAGAGCAAGCAGGAAGGGGTTGTTTAGTGGAAGAAAGGAAGAAGAAACTTGGGCAGGGGCACAGAGAGTCAGCACTAGCAGCAAACAGTTCTCTGGGCAGTGGCTGTGTTCAGCAAAGCTCAGGATTGGATTCTCTGAGGTGTTCAGTGTTTGCCCAGCTATATATGCTCCTGTTGGAAAGAGTGGTGCCACGTCTGTGTCGGTGGGAGCAGAGTCAGCCCAGTCCTGTGCCCTTTTCAGATGGCATTTTCAGATGCTTTCATTTCTGAATGTGTGACTTCAGCAGAGATAAAAGAAGTGGGTGGACAGCTGTGAGTGAGACAGGGGATCTGTCCAAGATCTAATGGGACTTAAAACCTCTCCTGAGAGTGCTGTGCTGAAACAAGTTCAAAGTAATAACTTCTCTTTATCCTTTGGTCTCTCAAAAGGCTGCCAGTGAGTAGGATCTGGAATCAAGGGGGAAAAATAAGCCTGCAGGCAAAAGGCTGGTCGAGGCAGGAGTGGTGACTGGCTGAAACCAGTTGTAGAAAGATCTGTGGATAAGTTTGGCAGTGTTGTTCCTACTTTAGACTGAGTCAGATAATAATATCATGAGTCAGATAATAATACCATGGCTGGGTCAGAGCCCCTGAAGGTGGAGTCTGTTCAGGTGATAGTTTCTTAAGCAGTGGCTGATACTTTGTGGCTTAATAAATAATGAAGTGAAGGAGTCGTTGGAAAGCTGGCTGTGATTTTAACAGCATTGTTATGTTAACCAGGATGAGCAGCATTGATACTTCAGGATGCAAATAGCCGTGTCAGAAAGGAGCAGCCAAGGAAACTGAAAGCAGCTGTGACCTGTAGTAAATCAGCAAATTGTCAATGTTGGGAGCTGCAAAGTAACCAGTCTGATAGCCAGGAGAACATGAATGGGCAGGGTTTGATGTTTTAGGAAGGAGGACTGCTAGGAGAAGAGCAGCCATACTGCAGCCAGGTGAGGGTCCATCTGGCCCATTATCCTCTGGTTATGAGGAGGATATGGGGTTACAACCCTGCAAACTCTTCACTGCACCTCCAGGTGGCACGTCTTGCTCCTCAAACTCATTTGCTTGGTTTTAAGGCATCACTTCTGCCTCTGGATTCCCAGTGCTCTCACCAGCCAAGGCTGGGTTGGGCCCTGGCTCAGTTCTGCCTGTCCCAGGGAGGTGAGCACCAGTGCCAGGAGCCCCAGAAACTCAGAAATCACTCCGTGATCCAGGAGATCAAGGGACTTGTGCAGGCTTTGGGGTCACACTGCCCACTCTGGCACAGATCTACTCTTGTTCTACCCAGACCAAGAAACGGGGCTTAAGAGTGATGGTGCTTGGTTGGAGAAATGCAGCAACTGAAAAACCTTCGGAACATGAATGGGTGTGTCGGCAGCTGGGACCTGCCTGAACCTTGTTTCCCTGGTCAGAATATTTGCTCATCATTTGATTCTGCTGATTGCCTTTAAGTGCCTTGCATCTTGCTTTTCTTTGTGGGAGGAGTCCTGATTTCCTCGGAGGTGTGTGCCTGGGGGTGAAGGAAGTGCTGCTGCATTTCAGGTTTTGCAGAATGCACTGAGGGGCACCTGGGGGAGTGGTGAGCACAGTTCACCTGTCACCTCCTCCCTGCTTTTGAACAGCTCTCCTGGGTGTTGCATATTTGTGCTTCCTTTGTAGTTTTTCAGGAGGGTATTTCTTCCTGAAGAGGATTGCAAAGAGCCGTTCCTGGCCCTTCTGCCTACACGTGTAGAGTGTCTGTCTTTGTCAGATTTTTTTTTTTTTAACCTCAGGGACAGAAATACTGTCAGTCCCTGACAGCACGTTGGTGGCTTTCCTCAGGGGAGCAGCTCACACAAACACGTTATGTTCAGGTAGCAGAGCTGAAGTATAATGAGCATTTGAGGGAAAAGGAGGTTAGGGAATTTTCGTTATTTCCGAGCTTTTTTTAAACTCTTTAATTAAAAGGACAAAATAGAGAAATGCACTGCTGTGTAAAGAGTGACTTGACATTTTTGCTGTGTGCGTTATTTCTTTTCTAAAAGTAACGAGCCCTTGCATTGTTTGAATAATAATAAAAAAGGTTTGTAAACCCTTTCTGCAGCCAGGAGAGTGATGGAAGTTAGAACCTCTTTTTGCATAATCTCCTCGCCTTTTGCTTGTGGATACAGCTGTGTTAACACAATGCAACATTTGAGTTGAGAGGTCTGCCAAATCCTGGCACCAGGGATAGTTTGCAGACTGAAGGTCTCATTTGATAGATTTTTCAAAGTGATACTGTGCTCAGTTGTATCTGTGTCCCTGGAAGGAGGCTTGCAGTCAACTTCTCAGAGGAAATACTTTCAAAAGGAAAAGTTGAATTTTGCCAAGATTCAGATAAGCTCTGGACAAACCAGACCTTTGTAGGTTGGAGATGAACACAGCCTGCTCCCTGGGGTTGTGCAAATGTGCTGGGAGAACACGAAAATGAAATGCAGGAGGATGCTTACATTTGCTGAAAATCCGAAGTTCTGTGTATGTCTCTTGGCATATTGTCAAGAGTAGAATTGCATTTTAGAAGGGTGGGGTTTTTTTTTTACATTTTTAAAATAAGTAAAATGTATTTATTCTTCCTGTTCTTGGTTTGCACTTTAATCCAACAGAAAATGGGTTCACTGAATTAATTTTAGTTGTTTTAACACTATATATTTATAAATTGCTATAATAATTGGGTTGCAATGTGATGCTAATTCACCATAGGTTTTACAAGTACGTCTGTAGGAGGTTCTGCTGGGCTTCCATGCTCTTCTGTTGAGGGTCAGAAGGGGTTGTTTTCCAGCTGTACCCCACTACTGGCCAGGGGGATGGCCAAAGGACTACCCCGACAGGTAGCAATCAGCATTAGTCTGCTGACAGCAGCTGACCTTTGCCAGTTTATACGTCAGGTCTGGACAGGTATTTTCTCCTGTTCTTCCTTGGCTGCAGAACAGTAAAACCATTTCTTAATTTGCCTGAAGTGTTTTCTGTGCTAGTCTGTGCTCAGTGGTTGCATGGCCTTTGCAGGCTGAGAATGAAATAGGGTTTCTTCAGTGGGGTAGCTTACACTTAAAACAGAGGGAAAAAGTGGGTTCTGCTAATTCTGTGGGTCAGCCAGCAAAAGGAAGGTTGCAGATCTCTTCCTTCAGTGATGGCACACGTGTAGTCTCTTCCCTCAGAGAGTGTTAGACTCTCTTCCTCAGTCAGATCTCGTTAGGTTGGCCAAAAGATTAAAAATCATAGTTGGGAACTAAGGACCAGAAAGGCAGTGCAGTTGGATAGCCCTGATTCCTTAGGAAACGGAGCAGAGGGGGGTAAGGAGGACTGTGGGCAGGGACTTGTTGAGTTGCCCAGGTAGCTGTGGCCTTTGCTCAGGGGAGCATACAGACTGTTTCGTCTCTGCCAGGACTTTTGGCTAAAGAAAATGGGATATTTGGCTGAATAAGAGCAAGATTGGAATGGGAAGATTAAAGGAAAGGAACCTGAATAGTCCAGTAAGGTGGTCACTGGCCCTACTACAGTTAAGTATAAGGAACATACAAAATGCCAAATAAAATTGCTGGAGGGGGAGTAAAGAAGTCAGAAGTCTCAGTTACATCCAGGCGTGTGGACGGCGCTCTGGCATTCCTGTGTCAATGACAACCAGGAGAAGGGAGTGGGAGACAGCAGCTGAAAAGCACCCATTTGTGAAGCAAACAGCTTGTGTGGGCATCAGCATCCGGGCAGGAGTGCTGCATTTCAGGGACATCTGCCAGGCAGGCAGAGCATTCCTTCTCCCTGCTCTGTCTTGTCCTTCCCACACACGAGCTTTGTCCTGGGCGGGAAGAGCTGTGGGAAGACAGTGCTGTGTGCAGGAGAGCCTGGTGCTGTGTGCAGGAGAGCCTGGTGCTGTGTGTGTGCAGGAGAGCCTGGTGCTGTGTGCAGGAGAGCCTGGTGCTGTGTGTGTGCAGGAGAGCCTGGTGCTGTGTGCGTGCAGGAGAGCCTGGTGCTGTGTGCAGGAGAGCCTGGTGCTGTGTGCAGGAGAGCCTGGTC
>NW_016690484.1:31925-45463 GCF_001604755.1 Lepidothrix coronata | reverse complement strand
TCAGATGTGGACAGCTGTGTAGAGAGATGAAATCTCCTGCCAGTAGGTTTGTTTTTCTGCAGTTGTTCTGGCACCACCTGGAGGTACTTGTGAGCCCTGAGGTAGGAGCCCTCACCCACTTTTTGAGTGCTGCACCCCGGCCGTCCCTTTTACCAGCAAACCTTAATGTCTCTTTGTGTACTGGGTGGCCTAAAAGAAGTAGCTGCACAAAAAAAAAAGCCCTCCCAGCAAATACAAAAAAACCCAGCAGTGTTTCCCACTGCACTAGTTTTAGTCAGAAATACTAAAACCCCCTCAAACTCGAGAGATGATTTAGGTTCCCCTAAATCAGTTAGGACAGTGGGGGTTGAGTCACTGCCTGTGTGGGGCTGAGAAGAGCAAGGGCTCGAGCTGGGAGTTATGGTCCTACAGATCACAGTAATACTGCATAAATAGTGACAATAATAGCAGTTATGAAGCAGTTTAGAGCTCCAGAACCTCCTACAAGTAAAATAAGAAGTGGTCACGTTTGAGGCTTTCTTCTGACTGGAGTCATACCACTCCCTGAAGGGCAAACTGTGTGTTTGGATTTGTCTGTATGTTTGAGTGGGGAATGTAAAAATCTTGGCACGGTAATCTTATTTTGGTAATAGGATTGTGTGCAGACATCCTTGTGGCTTGTGGTTAAATTGAAAAAAAAAATGAAAAGCATTAGATTTCCTGGGAAGGGGTTGTTGTTTGCAAATGGAGTGAATAACAACTGCACTTACCACTGCCTGATCTTGCTTATAACCCTCTAATGGAACTCCTTTAAAGTCTCTAGGGGTTTTTCCTATGGCTTTTAATTTGATGTTGTCCTTTTGGGATTAGGATCAACTTGGAAAATCGAGGTTTTATTCTAATTCCTTTTTGGTTTTCTCGAGTCTCCCTCCAACTTAAGTCTTTCAGGTGCAAATTTCCCTTTCCAGAATTCATTGACAGAAAACAATTTTTTTTTTTTTTGTAATTTTAAAAAACTTGTTATACGGCAACCTTGAGATTGTTTAGAATAGCCGATATCAAACACCAAAAGTCTTCAAAATGTTTGATGTCCCCAGAGTGGAGCAACTGTTCTGTCCCCCTGTGCATGTGGCAAATGAGGACACAGATTAAGTGATTTAATAGCACCTGCAGACTCCCCCCCTTCACTGAACACCAGTCTCTTATGGGATTGGTGCAGTCAGGTTATTTAGGTGCACTTCTAGGTAAAGAAACACAGATCACAGTACCAGCAGTGGATCCTTTAAATACACTGATTTACAAAGAAAGTTGGATTTTTTTTAATTTTGGGGTTTTTTTTCCCTGCACTGTTTTTTTTGTCCTTTCCTGGTTTGGCTTTCACAACAGTGCAGAATTCAAGATTTTTCTTTCAGCCTTAAATGTCTGCAAACTCTGCCTGGAACACAGGCAGGATTCCGAGCTTCCCAGCACGGCTGCTTTTTGACCAGAATCTGAGTGGAAAAATGTAACCTTTTCTAGTGCTCTCATGGTACGACCTCTGGAAACAGGGCGAACTGTTTAAGGCTTCCTGCTACATGTTAAAACCAAAAGAAAATGTTTCTTTTCTCCTGCTTCTAGCTGTCAGCCCTTTCCAGGGCTTTTGCTTGCCAGGGTTTTTCCTTTAACCCTTTTTTTATTTCAGCTCCTCCTTCCACCTTGGTCCTGCTGAGCCGTGTCAGTTCTTCCTGTAGTGTTTTGTGCTTGCATTATTCAACATTTAGGTGACTGAAGCTTCCAGCATGAGTGCCTGCTGTGTGGCTGGTAAATGTGTGGGCAAGGAGGAGAGTTGGGCTGTTTACAGACGATTCTAAACTCACCTTTAAAAATCCTAGAAGGACTTTTTAGCCAAGGAACTGATTCCTGTTTAGTTCAGAAGTTTGTTCACAAACTACTGGTGCGAACTGGTTGTGACTTAAGAGGAACTGTCCTGCTCTACTTGCAGCTGGAGATCACCCCGCTGATATTCCTCCTTCTGTGGGTATGTTCTAGTGAGCCATTAGTTCATTCTCCTGGCTGTTAAACTATTCATTGAGTCTACCTGAGAGTGGAAAATGCAGCTTCTTCCTAACTGCATCTTCATCTCCTCACTTGGATGTGACTCAGTGGCATTTTAGGAACTTGAAGCAGCATTTCTGGGGGGTGCTTGGGCTTTTTTTTTTTCTTCATCAGTTTTTACTTTAATGCTACTGTGTTTTCTCCCTTGTGGGTGATTTTAAATTGTTCCCTCCCCCGATAAATCCCATTAATACTGTAATATTTGAGAGCAGCTTGTAGTGACATCTAACATTTTGTTCTGTTTGTACTGCAGGCTGAGGTCAAGCAAACAAAGAAAGCAATCATTATGTTTTAGCATTCTTTTTTAATGAGCACATTAAAATCTGCTCACAGCTACAGGATCAGCTGTGAAGAGAAGGGAGGAACATTGAACTCTGAGTAGCACTGGCTTTTTGAAGCAATTTATGGAAAAATAATAGAGTGAAGGGATACGTAAGGACTCTGGTAGGAAATAAATGGCACAGTGTTGTTGACGGAAAGGGATTTGGCAGAGGGCTTGTTGTGACTGTTTCTGTGGCTTAGAAATGCAGAGGAATTTCCTACAGACTGGACTAACCATTAAAAATGTCTCTGCTTTTAGGAGTTCAGAGCATACAGTGGAGTCTTCTCAGGGAAGATGTCGTCTCTGACAATGAAAACCTGTTGTCTGGACAAAAGAGGAAGTTTCTTTAAGGTAAATAGGATATTTATACAGAACTTAAAGTCCATGGGTTAGTGTGAAATGAGTGCTGCAGAATGTTCAGTGCTCTCTGTGATATGTAGCAAGCCTTTTCTGTAAAATGGGGAGTGCTTCTTGAGCATCTCTTTTTTTCACAGGTGGTGTTTGTGGCTGCCTTACCCCTCAGTTATTTCATGTGTATATTGTTTTCCTGTACACTGAATGGAATATTTGGTGTAAAATAGCTTGTGGCTTTCTTTGCCACTAATGCTGAGAACATAAGCTTTATTATGCACAGGAATAAAATTGTTAAGAGCTTTCATAAGGTGGATTTGTGTCATTTAAAGTTGTGGTACAGGTTTATGATTTCCATTATTGGATTGAAAGTTGATTTCATTTCCTTGCCTATTTTGGGAAAACTTGGCATCCCAAAAAGCTGAGGTGCAGTGGGAGTTACCAGTGCAGTTTTCAAACCACAACTGAATCCCATTAACTATTGTATTTATGTGTAGTGGAGGAGGTCTGGAGGCAGTGCTGAGTTTAATTGTAGAGAACACTGCAAGGAAGATTTTCTTTCAGTGAAAAGGGATTAATTGATCTGAAGTACGGTTGTCAGAGCCTCCATGTGCCTGGTGTGAGTACAGCTGTGAACACCACGTGCTTCTAGAAAGCAGGACAGGGAGAAGAGTGTCCAGGCAGTGCCTCTGTATGGAAAGGCTGCTGACCTGTCCAACTGTGGTGTCCTGCCACTGACCAGAAGTGTGTCTGGCAAGTGCCAGAGTCACAGTGACTGTCTTGCTGGGCAAGGCTTTGCTTGAAGGCGCAGTCAAACTTTGTGGGTGTTTCTGAGCACTGAATTAACTTACCGTGATCACATCCCTTGGAATATTCACTGCTTGCTGCAGCTTCTGCCAGGAAAAGTGCAACACTTCCTGCCATCTCTGCACGGCACTGTTTCCATTCCTTCTCTTCCTCTGGGACAGAAATACCCTTCTTTTTTGCCTGAATCTGGCCCTAATGCTTGGGGGATGGGTGTTCCAGTAGGTGATAAATACGCTCACAACAGGCTACAGGCAAAGGGGAGCCAAGCAAGTGGTGGCTGGTGCCTTTAGCCCATGGAGAGCTGTAATGAGTGTGCCAGGGCCAGCTGTGGTGTCAGCAGCTTCACACCAGGACTGTGGCAGTGGCACACAAGTGCTGTTGAAGGGTTTGTTTCAGGTGCTATGTGCTGTCTGTAGCTTAAGCCAGTCTTTAGGGAGTGAACAACCAGCACTGCAGTGACAGCGTTTCCCTCTTTGGCTTGCCCAGGGCTTCGGGTGGTCGGCTATTACCAGGGTATTCCAGGGGCAGGAACCACTTCTCAAGTTTTGCAACACACTTCAGCTACATCTCATATCTCAGGACCACAAACATCAACCTTGTTAATGGCAGTCCACAGCCATTTAGGGAGAAAAGCTGTATTTTTCAAATCATAGCAAGAAACTGTCTCAGTTCTGAGGAATATTTCTGGGTGGTCACTCGTGTGTATGCTGAAGGAATCCTCATGGCAGATGGGACTGTAAGCAAGTGTCCGTGTTCTGCAGTCCTTTGCTATCTCCTTGTGTAGTTCTTGTGTGGAAAATAGATGCTGGAACAGCTGTTTTGTTCATGCTGATGTGGTTGTAGTTACTCAGGATGATTAGGAATGCAGTCTGCCTGAGCAGTTTCTAGACATGGCACTCTTAAGGCTGTAAGAAACATTGTCAGTTAAGAAACTAAGGTTGCCCTAAATTTTCCTGAGGACAGGCTGGCTGGGGAAAAGATGCCTCAAAGCTGCTTTTTCAGAGCTCTCCCCATCCCTGGGAAGTTGCAGTTGGGCCGTGGTTCCAAACCCACGGTGTCAAATTAGAAACTGCAGGCAGTGAGTGTACCCAGCCTGTGTGCAGTGCACCCGGGGCCTTGCTGTGCGTACAGTGAAACTACCTCCCCCACGTAATCCAAGTGTGACAACTGTTGTGTTTGCTACAGCTGAAAGGGTGAGCAAACAAAATACTTGGCACGTCAGACTTTTTCCAGTTTGCATTATTTTAATTTGCCTTGTCTGTGTGTTTAGGAGACCTAGTGATTCCGCTGTGGGATTTTACCCATGCTGATCTGAAGTTTGGAATGCTCTCCTCACGTGCACAGACTGTGTACTGTACTTCTGCACGTGGCTCTCCTGCTGTGCTTTTGCTTTGCAGTTGCCTAAGAAACCTTTACCATGCTGGCATGCAGATTCTCAGGGCACTTAAATCCCCATAAAAAAGTATCTTACCATTCTCAGCAACATCTCCCAGAAAAATCACTGACAAATACCAGTGGGAAATTCCAACATTATGGGTTTTTTCTGGTTCTTAAGTAGTTCTCATTGCTGTAGCTTCTTGCCATCTTTTAGTTTTTTCACAGACATTCCTTTGACTGTTGGTACACAAGGAAAACAGTATTGTCCCCATTTCACACAGGGACACAGTATTGTCCCCATTTTACACAGGGACACAGTATTGTCCCCATTTTACACAGGGACACAGTATTGTCCCCATTTCACACAGAGCAGAGGTCTGTAGTTTTACAGGCTAAATTCTGTGGACTCTTTGTGCCTCGCAGTTGATGAAGCTTAGAGCCAGCAAGTAGTAAAAATGAAGCAAAGATGGAGTTAGTCTTGGGTAATTCTGGGACTGCATAGCCTGCCAATGGTTACAGAGGGAGTGTGCAGTAGAGCAAGGAACTGAATGTATATGTCTCTGAGAAATGTCCTCTTTACTGAAACATCCTCCTCGTGAAGATGTTCCAGTCTTTACTGAACTGGCTTCAGAGGTTTTACACTAATAAAGCTTTTCTGTTCCAAAACCAAGCATAGTGTAAAACTTTGTTGCTTACTGATGAATAAGGCAGTGAACTGTGTCAATGGCCCTTAGAATTCGCAGCTCACTGTGCAAAACCAGCAGAATTTGCAGCCGTGTGTCAGAATACTCGATTGTCCTGAGCCGTCTGCACGAGTCCGGGAGCAGCGTTCCCAGCCGGGCTCATCTCTGGCACTCGGCCACCTCGTCACACAGGGTGCTCTGTCAGGGTTGCTACGTTCTGCTTATCAAAACAGGAAGGAAAAGATGTGGTGCCAAAGAGGATGCAGGTCCACAGAAAGAATGAAAAATGAGCTGCTGGCAGGAAGGGGGGGTGGTGAGCGGCGAGGCCCATTTGTCCGGTCTGATCTTGCTCTTTCAGCCCGGGGTGCCTTGCCAGATTGGAAGCACCGACCTTACCTTTTCCTCTTCTGCTGTTGTAAATCTCAGGGCTTGGAAACATTCTGCAGTGGTCTGCTGGGCTGGCTCCTCCTTGGCTGCCAGAGCTGGCAGTTTTGTTAGTTCCCTGTACAGGCTTATTTGGCATTCCGACACAAAAACCAGGAATTCAGTTGTCGTGCGGTTTTTTTCTAAAAATGTCCTGAGACAGACATCAAATCAAAGCCACCTGTCCTCCTCTTGGGAACAGGAAGCTCTTCATCAGTTGAGTGAGTAAGAAGACCTATAGTTGGGCTGTGCTTCTGGGAGAGGCACTGGCTGTGTCTGGCTGTGTGTGTGGGCAGAGCAGCTTCCCAAAGGTGACTGGGGCCCCTGGGCAGTGTGTTGCTTCTGGTGAACACACCTGCTCTTGCTTTTGCTGCTTGTATGACGTCCTGAAAGATGCCAACCAAAGCTGGCCTGTGGGCTGTGGTGGCAGAGCACTGGGCTGCTGGAGTGCCATGCTTGTGGGCTGGGTGTAGGAGTGTTACCCCCCAGCTTCCAAAAGCTGAGCTCAGTCTCACTGAACCAAGAATCAATTGACAATATGCAGAGTGTGGCACGTTATGAAAGGAAATGTTGTGGTGTGAGATGTTTGCATTTCATTATTTCTCTCATGGTATCAGGCATGTAAACAGTCCGTGGTATTTGGCAATGTAATGTTTAGGATAGTTTGCTTAGGGAATACTGTGCTGGGCTGCTGTGGGAGTTCATGTGTCTGAGTCATAATTAGTCTTTGGGTTTACAGTGGTTACATTGTAGTTTCTTTTTAACCTACGGAACAGTGCTTTATCAGAAATAAATTCCAAAGGAAAATCATTAGACTCAAAAATGGCTATTTTATCATATTATGTAAGGTGTCATTTTAGTTTTGGGGGTTTTTTTTAACCACCTGAGAAGATGTCATACTTCCAAACGCATTTCTTTTCAAGTAAACCTCCTCTTTCTGTAGTATAGCAGGGTAGTATCTATTTCATAGTCCTAAATAGGCTGCAACAGATTTCTCCTGATTACTTTTTAAGTCTTTGGGTTCATGTATGCTATTTTACATTAACAGTGGCCCCTGGCAAATGTATCCGTCCACTTCAGTTATATTTTCCTTTGGAAACTGCCTCTTACCATCTTGATTTCCATTCTATTGAAACAAATGGGTGAGTTTTCCAATTAGTTCCAGACAAACAGGTATCACACTCTTTGCAAATAGAGAAATCTGTTTGAGGAATTCCAGTTGCACTTAAAAAGGCAGAGCCCTTTGCTGCTGCTTGTTTTCTCAGGGTCGAAGCTAATAATAGTCCATAGCCAGGATTCTTCCTGCATTTTGCAGAAACCTGTTATTAACAGCTCATCTTGTCTGATGCTCATCATGTGTGCATCACAGGTGCTGCACAATCACCAGACCTTTCATTGGTCCTGAATACTTCGGAGGTGATGTCAGAAAATCCTGAGTGCACCCTGTGTTATTTGATAGAAAATGGTCTGTCAGGTGCTGTGGTGACAGTAGGTGTCAGTTAACTGCAAGGATACCCAAATGATTCAACTCCATAAGACCTTTTTTCTTTTTTTTTTAAATTGAGAGTAACTTTTTTTACCAAAAAGAAAATTTAAGGAAAATCAGTTGCAATTTGCAGAAAATATTGGTGGTTTGTTTTAGAGAAAACCAGGGGGGTTATTCCTAAGGATAAGTGCTTTATTTGAGGTGAGGTACAGGGTGGTAGGTGATAAGTCACTGTTGGGTTGCAGAGTGTGTTCTGTTTGGTTTGATGCCACACTTTACCTGGTTTCCTTGTCCAGGATGTACTGACCTCTCACAGACTGAGGAGAGACTGCCTTGTCCTGGAGGATGTGTAGTACCCCCCAGAAATCTGCCCTGTGGAACAGAATGTGAGCATCAGGCTCCTTGAAATGTGCCATTTTGTTTGTGTTCTCTTTAGATAAAGTGAAATTGCTGAACATGGAAAAATTCCCCTCAGGAATGATAATTTCTCTTCAAGGCAGGCATACAAATTAAAAAGTGTTCAGATTACTTTGCCCTTAGTACAGTTTGGATTTGAGCTCTTTGCTGTAGTGCCCAGAGATTCTGTTTTCTGGGAGGGAGATTTTGGTTTTTATTTTGGTTCTTTGGTGTTTTTTGGGAGGGTTTGGGGTTTTTTGCAGCTCTGATCAAAGCCCATTAACTCAGCTAAGTGAGTTAACAGCCAGATGGCGACAGAGCAAGTCATCCCTTTCAGTGCTTCCAGCAGTTACCAGGTATTTTAAAGCTCTGAAATGAAAAGCTTCAGCAGAACCAGAAAGGGAAGAAGGCTCCAAAAGCTGTAGAGACAGAGTGAGGATTGCATCAGCAGTCTTATTTAGCAGTAACAACTGGTATGGTTGTCTCACTACCTCACTGCACTTAGCAAACCTCATGAGGATAAAGCCCCTTTGCTTTGTGTTCTGCCATCAGTTATGAAATGTGATTTTAATCCAGGGATAGGAAATCCTAATGTAAGTAACTGATAGGCTGTAATTAAACCTGGAATGGATTTTTTTCACAAGGATGTGCTTTTATTTTTTCCAAATACTTGTCACATTTTTTATTTAAAAGTGACAAATCGTATATTTCTTTCTGAATGTGTATTTATTAGCATTTTTTGACTCGCATTTTGTATGTTTTCATACAAATAACAAGAAATCCATTGTGTCAGTATTTTAGAATGCCATTAGTTATTTAAAACTAGCTCTAAGAAAGTACATTCAGAAGGCACAGCTACTGAAATAGTTTGGGTGATTGTTGTATCTAGAGGCTGTAATGGATTGCTCATCAGAGATTTAGGCCTAATAGAGCTGATCCTTCCACTTCTGCTGCTTAGTCACAGCTTGGAAGAGAAATACAATTTTTTTGTCTTTTTACACTTGTAGTCAGCTTCTCTGCTGTGAATTAATTGAGTATTGAACTGAATTAATGGATCTCTCCTTTACAGATCCAGAAGGATTACTGTACAGAAGTACTGGCTAGGAACATTAGCTGTAGTTCGGGTTTGCAGCCAAAGACTTGCCATAAATTAATTGTTTTCTTTTTCTTTAAAAACCAAACAGCAGTCCACATGATAAAAAAATTTATTTAAACGTAAACCTATAAAACAGCTGTATTGCTTTTCAGAGGATTGCAAGAAAAGATAAAGATGATGCTACTCAAGTGGTAGAGGCTTTAAAAGTGCCAAAGGGATGCAGCCTGAGGGCAGGAGGGGGTCACCCTGTCCCGGGTGGGGCTGAGCTCCCCGAACAGAGCTGGCCCGGAGGGAGGAGGCACTGCTGCCCAGAGCCATGGGCGGGCCCCCCTGGGGGTGCCACGGGCTGGTTCTAGTGGGGACAGCAGCACCATGTGTATTTGTCACCACCTGAAGCCAGTGCGGGGCTGGACTCAGCCCTTGTGCAGAGGGAGGGCTGAATTTGCCCGTGCTCAGCTGCACTCAGTGCAGGTTCCTGGGGGTGTGCTGGCTCTGGCAGGACGGTGTGGGTTCTTCCCTTTCCCATGCTCAGGAAGGCATTGCTCACCTCTGGCTGCAGTGACTCAGGGGGAAGGTCTTTGCAATGCCAGTGGTACAGAACGTCTGGGAGCTGTGACAGAAACGGTGTGGATCATGGTAATGCACTCTCACTTAAGGTTGGCCAGCTGCAAGCAGAGACTAAAACTTCTTTTAAATTGATTGGAATAATGCTGCACCGCAAAGGAGAGAGTGAATTCCGTCCAGTAGAACAGTACAGGGAAATGATGCCCCCAATGCTTTGAAAACGCTGCTGAGCTGAGCTGCCTGCCCTGAGCGGGACTCGGGGTCATGTCTAGTGAGTGACTGTGAAGACTGTTCTGACTTGGGCTGGGAAGCTGGTTTTGCCTCAGTACCAGTGTTTTTGTTTGCTCTGTGGTTCGGGGATGGTGGCAGAGATCACTGCATCGCTGCAAACCTTCTCATCAGCTTCTCTCCAGGCAGGAGGGAGGGGACACTGCCAGGGTTCATGTGCTGCCATGGTGCAGTGTGACAGCAAACTTGATGCATTGGCTGCGAAGAGTGTTCAAGACAGCACGGCTTGCAAACTTCAGAGTTGGTTTCTGCTCAGCAAAATGTTCCCCAGAACTCTGGCTAGCAGATCCTTCATGTCTCGAGATACAGCCCTCGTGCTAACCTTGCCCACATTAAAATGAGTGTTTGCCCTCGTGCCCAGAATTAGGATGGTGTTCCACCTGAGCTGAAGTGTTACGAGGCGGTCCCTTTTAACTGAATTGTTCTGTTCAAGTGGAATCCAGAACCTAACGTGAAAAGCAGCTCCTCATTCCTTTCTTGCTTCGTTGCTTTTCATCCTCCACGGTATCATCATGCTGGCTTAGTGCCCCTTCTGCAGTCGAACTCTTGCAGATGGAACTGTTCTAAATATATTTTTTCTTTTTATTTGAGAAAGTAAATGCTACAAATAGTTGAATAATTTAGTTCTTGTAAGCTGTTGTATAATATGTAGAGGCTGCAAATTGAATACCTTTAAATAAAAAGGCTAGCCAACCTGGAAGGTGTTGTACTGTCACAGAACAGGAATTATTCTTCCTCTGAGAACCATTGTAAGTGGCCCCAACCCTTACTTTTTCCTTTGCAAAGGGAAGTCCAAATAGGATGCGATTTTGAAAAAAAAAAAACCAACCAGTTTGTAATCTCTGGTGACTAAACTTGCCCGGGCTTCTTTTCCACGCCTCTTCCACTCACTTGATGTCATCCTATTTTTGTCCCTTTCTAGCTCATTGACACAATTGCCTCAGAAATCGGAGAACTGAAACAGGAGATGGTACAGACAGATCTCACGCTGGAAGATGAGTCTGCTGATTTGCGAAGGTGATTAAAATGTTTATTTTCATGGTTCCTGGAGCTCTGCTGTGACAGGAATGTTTTCATTGCACTGTCTTCTTGGGTGGCTTATGTCCTTCCACTGTTCTTCCTAGCAGCACAGGGGGTGTGGGCAATCTTGCTCTTGATCCAGGGAATTTGCCTTCGTGCAGGAGTGCCCAGAGATTCAGTTTTCTGTGTATTTGCCTTAATATCTTCTAATAGCAACTGAGCTTCGCTTCTACTTCCTTGTTAAACCTTGGATAGGGATGAATGTCTGAAGCAGGAAACTTCTAACATCATTGCCATTGTCTGTGGCAGAGCTTTGCTTTCCCGCTGTAGAGACAAAATGTGCATAGCTTCAAGTGGCTCTGTGAAGATTCAGCACACTGTAATATATGATTTATTTACGTTCCTGGGCTAGAAAGTAAAATATTCACTGTTATGAGCTAATACGTATGTGGGATATGTGTTTAATTTATGTATGAGTACCTTGCACATAAAAAAAAAATAAAGTAGGTGGGGCATTTCCTTAAGATGATTTGAGATACATATTACAGTGCAGATAACATTTCTGGCTTTTTCAAACTGATCATACCACGTAGATGTGGACTGTGAACATTTGTCATGGTACACTCGTACCTTGAAGTGGGCAGAGTGGGGCCTCAGCATCTTGGATTTGCTGTGCCTGATGTGCTTGACTGGCAACATCTGTTAAATTGGCATCTGGAGGATAATCAATATTTTAATCATTGTTTTAACGAAAGTACAAAAACGTATCCTTGTCTGGAATATTTGTTGCAAGAGGAAAGCAACCAGTGTATGTGTTGTGTTTTATCTGACTGCACACTCTGGGCCAGCTCTGGAGCTCTGGTGGGCTTTGTTCTTCTAGTAGTGGGTAATTGTTTGTAATTTAGAATTCCATCCAAGTTTTTTAGCTTTTTTTACTTTCTTTTTATGAATTCTGTTGACATCTGCTAGAACTTACTGCAAAGTATATGTAAATTATTGACATAAAACACTGTTGCCCAAGTGGTAAAGAACAGGTGACCTAATTAAAGTCCTTGGCTATGGCCCTGGTTGCACATTATTCAAGTTTTAAAGCTTTTGAGAGTACAGTTCTCTTACAGTGGCAGAAAGGATACTTTCTTCATTTTGGTGGGCTCAGCTAATGAATTTCAGCGATCATCAGCTAATTTTCATTTAAGAAAAGGCTTATTGTATCTTTGAGAACACCCATAAGCATGAAAGGCTAGGATCTACTGGTAAAATCTTGGTGGAAGCACTTAGCTGGAAACAGTCAACTTTTTTACTGATTTTTTTAAATGGATTCTTAAACTGAGTTTGTTAATCTTGAGTGCAAAATGATAAAAATATGTAAGTAAAGCTAACATAAAAAAGTGAATAATGCAATTTCCAGGACTGTGTAACTGAAGTCAATTTCATACTGAAATAATAGCCACCAAAAAAAAAATCATTCTTTTCTGTCACTTTGAGATGATAAATGTAAAATATGAAATCTGAATAAATGAGCTAATGCCAAATTTTCTATGACTATGTAATTCTGCACTGTGTGCTTCTATGTAAGGAAGAACCTGTATCAAAGTTTTATAGTTTAGTTGTGCCCAGTTGTGTTTATATAGAGCTACAGAGCAAGGTTACAGTAATTTCAACCAAGGTTTTCCAGAGCTCTTGTTTAAACTGGACACTTTGCAAGGCTGTGCTTAGTCGTAACTTTATTTCCTTGCAGTTACTTTAAAACTTGGTAATTAATGTAGTTTGCTCTCATTATTGTGTGTTCTGCTGTTCAGAAGCTGGTCTCTTGATATGACCTTTGGATTTGCATCTAGAGAAATGCGAGCTAAATTTTTTCCAACTCGTTTTTTTCACCTTACCAGGTATCCACAGGCACACAGGGCAGTTTTAGAAAGGCAGCGCTTGCGAGAGCTCTCGACTGGGTTCAAAAAAATAACTGCATGAAATTGTGTGCCTGCAACTTCAGTGTTGTGGTGTGGGTTTTTTTGTGGTTATGTGGCAACTTTCAGATTTATTCTCCTCCCCACAGTTCTGTTTTGGGCTTATCTCCCCTTTTAGCATATATGGCCCAAGTAATAATGAGAATGATTCAAGGCTCCACAACTTGGGCTTGTAAGCATGTAAAAGCCAGACAACAACAAAGACTTGCCAAACTGTATTTTAAGGGGGGTGCTCAGGCTGTGTTTCAATATTCCACCGTGTTGGGTGCCAGGGCTTTCTCCCAGCACAGACATTTGTCTCGGTAAGGCACAGGAGTGGAGTTGTCAGAGAAGGGCACTGATGGGGCCGGTCTCTGTCCCGTGCCGTGCTGGTGACCTTTCAAAGAGTGACAGGAGAGCTGCGTGCAGTGGCAGCCCGGGAGCACGTGTGCTGACAGCTGGCACCTGGGTGATGTTTTGGGAGGCGCTGGGTCTCCCTCGAGGGCCCGGCCCACGGACCCCTGCGTGTCTGTTCTCATGGATGTCCCTGAGGGGACAGCGCTCGCTGCCATCCCGTGTCTGTTCTCATGGATGTCCCTGAGGGGACAGCGCTCGCTGCCATCCCGTGTCTGTTCTCATGGATGTCCCTGAGGGGACAGCGCTCGCTGCCATCCCGTGTCTGTTCTCATGGATGTCCCTGAGGGGACAG
>NW_016690484.1:0-26613 GCF_001604755.1 Lepidothrix coronata | reverse complement strand
ACAGCATCTGTGATGAGGCTGAAACCATGTCCTTTTGCCTTCTGCACAACAGATATTTCTGGTGAGGAAATCTGCGAGACTGCAGAAGAAAGTCATCTCTCTGCGTCTGCCCAGCGACTGTGGGTCCTGCCTGAGAGAATTTGCCATCAAAGAAAGTACATACAGTAAGTTGTGAGTTACACACCCTTCAGCTCTTTGTTCCATTGCTTTCCCTGTGTGATGCAGGAGCACTTGCACTGGTGGAACACATGGCAGAAGACACCCAAAGTCATGCAGACAGTGTCGTGGGCTGCACACAGTGCTGTCTGAGGCGGCTCTGGGAGTGGCTGGGGTATGCCCTGGACAAGGAGAGACATAGAAACACTTCAGCCTGTGCTGGCACTGGAATGTTTCCATTGTATACCTTGCTGAATCCAGGAGTCGTTCATTTTCATGGGTAGTTCTCCTCTGTAGAGACTTACATACCTTCTGTAGGAACAGTCTCTAATCCTGTCTGCTGTCACTGAAATGTGCTTGTGTTTCCTTGTACTCAGGGGACTGTTCTTGGATGCAACTTTGTCACGAGCTCTCTGTATCTACAAATTTGGGTGTGGGGTGGTCTTTTCTCTTTGTGTTTTGTTGTTTGCTTGCTTTGTTTTTAATGTAATGTTTTCAAAGGGTTAAAATCCATCTAGCTGTTTCTGTTGCAAGATCAGTGTTTCTCTTTTTTGATTCCATCTATATATGTCTTTTTTAGTGGAAATGAGTAAATGTTGGCACTCCAAATGGTTTTGAATCAATAATACTCTCATATCTTTAGAGGGAGGGTGTGAAAAATACGTTTGAGATTTAGGAATGAAAAAAAGGAAGCTGCAGCTGGTGAGCATATGTGGTGCAGAAACTGCAAGTGGAACAACTGTTTCGTTTTAACAAGAAAGTGAAAACTGGAGAAAACTGGCAACAATTTCAGTAAAACTTCCCTGAAACAGGGGGCCTGTAGTTCTATTTCTCTTAGTAAGCTGACAAAATTTGAGTTGAGTTTTTCCTTTTTCATCTCTCCCTTCCCTGCTCCCAGCAACAAAAAGTCAGTTCTGTGTGTCTGGTTTTGGTTCCAGAAGCAAGGCAAGCAAAGAGAAGAGAAAGTTATCAACAAGAGTTGATCTAAGTGTGATCTGAGGCTGTGTTTGTAGGCTTGTTATACTAATGAATTCCCTCTCTCCCATCTAGAAAATGAAATAATAATATGTGGTCATTTATGAATAAAATTTTTCCACAAGGGGGAAGTATCTACTGAAAGTTTTACTCCCCCATCACAGCTGAGGTTTTAACTGTAGTTGGGGATCTGAACACCTTCCTTCTGTGATCCCACTCCCAGCTCCCCTGTGTGCTTACTGTCTGCATTGTTAGTGTCTCTCTTAAAGAAGTCCATTTTTCTGGACACATAAATGACCAGGTTGACCTGTATTTTGGTGTAAAAGTTGGAGAAAAGGTTGGTACCTGGCTTAAATTTTCCTCTGGTTCCTGAGGAGACTTTCTAGTCAGTAGCACTAGAACCTTGGTGTGGAGGAGCTGGCTTTACAGCAGGGAGTACTGACCAAATTCTGGGTTTGCTGCTCACTGAGAGGTCTTGCTGAGGTATCCAAAGCTGCTGCCTGGCTTTTGGCTTTCCCCACAGAGCCTGGGAGTCACACTTCATCTGTTTCACAGGAATTAGATCTTAGGCTTGGAATACAAAAGCAAACTGTCCACAAAGATTATCAGTATGTTCTTAAAAATGCCTTCAGCAGAGACATGTGCTCCTCCACAGGGTTGTTTTTTCTTAACCAAAGAAAACTTAGCTAGTTTAATGGGGAAAACTTATTAACTTTGTGCAAAAATATGAAATGTGTTTTATTTAACTTTTCTAAGAAATGGTGGATTATTGTGTGATTCTTCCTCTCTTGTAACTTTCTTTGCAGCATTTTCCTTGGAGGGGTCTGGAATAAGTTTTGCTGATTTATTCAGACTTATTGCTTTCTACTGTATTAGCAGGTAAGGTGGTGTTATGTTCTCAGTTATGTCTGCTGGACTTTCTTGAAGAAGAAAGAGTCTCAAGGACTTGGTTCAGCTTGATATTTATGTTGCCAATTACAGATATCCCTGGGTAGTCTTAGAAGGTAATGGAAGAAATAAGAGGTGAGACTTGGAAGGAAGTGTCTCTGTCTTACCTGGTACTGATTACTGGGAGGCTGCTGTGGTGTCCCCCACCCAGCTGTGAGGTGGTGCCACGTTGAACTCTATCTGATATCTTGTAATACTTTCTTACGTGCTCTGTAACTCATTTAATAGCAACTATAAACTAGCTTGCAATGGCATTTTCTTGGAATTGCTAGTTAAAAGAATTTTTGGAGCATAATGGAAAAATGCCAGATCACACTGAGATGTGAATTTGAATTGGGAACAACCAAAATGGCCTCATCAGCTTTCCAGTTTATGATTGCCAAACTTGTTTTCCAGGTAGTATGGGAAAAAATGGCCAGTTTTTATGAGGAGTCAGGGTTTACCTATCTTTGAATTGAGACCATGATGATGATCTAGACTCTAGATTTTCTGTGGTGCAGTCTTGAGTGTGTGTTCAAATATGCTTGATTTGAGTTTGAGTGGCGTTCTGAGATCCTGTTTTTCCAACAAGTTAATGTACAACATAGAGAATATTTATGTGATAAAGACTCGCTGTCTGTCTGTGCTACAGCAGATGGTTGGCTTGTTCACAGCCTTAAAACCAAAATTCATGCTGACAGTAGTTGTGTGTAGGATTTCTGTGCTCCATTCGTTCTCATTTTGTCTTCATTATGTAGGTACTTCTAGCAGAGGTTTTGCAGTTTAGCCTGCACTGCTCGAGGGTGTGTTGGTACCAGCTGGGTAGGCAAGAGGTGTAGTACTGTTTGATGGTAGTGATTGTACAATGTACATATGGTTAAGTGGTTTTGTCCCTTAAAATCTCTGTCTAAAAGCCTTTTACACTGGTTTTGGCTTCTGTTGTTCCTCATGGATCTCCCTTGGACAACATCCACTGAACACCTCGTATGCAGTGAAGTGAAACCACACATGAGAATAAATTACAAAAACTTCCTTAAATGAAGTGTGTTTTCAGCCTAGAACAGAGTAGCACCAAAGCATCCTAGCTTAGAAATTTTTAGAGTAGTTGCACAACTACTTATTTAAATTTTTATTCTGAAAACTGGAATTCAACTTGGAGAGCAGTCAACAGCATATTCAGAAAATAAGCTTTGTTGAAGTGTTAAGGGCAGAGAATACTTTTGCATCTCGCTGATATGCTTGTAAAAGATCAGATGTAAAAGCTTCTGTTGGAAAGGCAGAAAATACTGGCTGGCTCTTTGGAAACCCTGGCAAGAGTCCTGGGTACTTGACTGTCATTTGCACTTCACAACACTGTCCAGGGTGTTGGTAATGTTTTAACTGTGCTGGGGTTTAAGGCTCTTGCTACCTGCCACAGCTCAAGAAGAAAATAATCAGAGATTATCCCCTGCCACTGTTGAAAACAAATGCTCTTAAAACTGTGGACTTTTTTGTGAAAACCATAATTGTTTTTCTCTTTGACCAACAGGGATGTCCTTCCATTCACACTGAAGTTGCCTCATGCAATTGCTGCAGCAAAGACAGAAGCTGAACTTGAAGACATTGCTCAGCTTGGACTGAGTAAGTAGTTCTTTACAGAGATGTCCTTCCCTGTAGCACTCCTGTGAGCTTGAAAAAATGATCTGTGTCAGTAAGTAGTTCACATTGGTTAGCGATGTTACAGATTTCATGTAGAAAAGAACCTTCTCTTATTTGGGAAGACCAAACCTTGTTCTGGCCAAATAGTGGTGCTCCTTCTTCCTTCTGTGCCTTCTGTGGTATTTTTGTTAGTGCTGTTTCCTTCTTCCTTCTTCTCTCCCCTCTCTGGGCAGCCCTTGGGCAAAGCAAATCTTGCAGTCCCCAGGCAGAGGTTTGATGTAGCTTCTGCTCAAAACCCTGCTGTTGGCTGTGGGCTCACTGGCTTGGTGATGTACTGCAGCTGCGAGGACAATGTAGGAACCGAGGGCCCCATCAGTAAAACTCCTGGTCAGGTTGACTTGCAAACTTAGAATGGGGACTTTGGAGGTCAGTGGCTCGTTGAAATGGCAGATTAAGAAAAGGAGTGCACACCTGCAGAATGTCTCCATGTGCATGACAGCAAATGTTTGAAATAACAGAAGACAGTGCAAGGACATGCCCTTGCACGGCCTGACTGCTGCAGCCAAGTACAGGCTCACTGGGAAGCACTCCTTGAGCTCGCAGGAGATGCAGAGCCCGGCGGGATTTGAAACTTGGGCACCACCCAGATGAATCATTGAGCAACTCCTGCAAAGTGCTGAATAGCCTCATTTCCTTCTCCAGGAAGGGAAGGTCGACTGTCAGCAGTCTTTGTCCCAGTAGATTTTTTAATCATCATGGATTTTGAAATGGATCCTCTCTAAATCAGTGTTAGTGTGAGGATCTCTAGAACTGTTCAGTGGGACTTCACAGCAAAGCCAGACACACCAGGATGTATTGCACTGCTTTGCATTTGAGTTTACTGCAGTAGCAGTGCAATTAAGGGATTTGTTTTAGAGAGGAGATAAATTACTTCTGCACTGCTTATCTGCAAGTTTAGGTAATTAGATGAAAATACGGGTTATCATGGGAGTAGAGGCAAATATGGTACTGTTGAGGTCACTGTTTAGATGGAAAAAAGAAAATAAAAGGTCTGACTGGGATACAGTGTAATGATACAGTCTCCCAGTGACACATAGGAAGCCTTAAGGTAACATTAGGTGAGTTTTTCCAGAGGGGATAATAATGGTGGTGTTGATCAAGTTCTCCAGACTAACCCGCTGCCTTTGTCCTCGGTACTCCAGACCACTGTGGCCTACTTGCTGCAGAATTAGTCTTGCTCTTGAACAGTTTCTGCACTGTGTGTGTTTTTCTTTAGCCTAACACATTTGAAAGCTGAGGAGGAGATGGATGGATCAATGTCTGTGTGGTTGCTGTGTTTGGGATCAATTACCTAATATACACCAGATTAATACCACACTTTCTATGAGCAAAAACCAGGCAACAAAGTTGAGATTTTGATGGAGTTTTAGGTGTCCACGTGTGAAAGAGCACACCAGGAAGTCAGCCCTTCAGTGCTGTGGACTCTCAGCAGCCCTTGCTGTTAAATGTGAGTTTTCCTTAAGCAACACGTAGGCACAGAAGGCTGTGCTGTGAACGCAGAGGGTTGTATCTGCTGTCAGAGCTCTGTCGTGCAGTCGGCTCAGAGGAGAGCTGCATAAGACAGGCCAACAGCATGTAGCCCAGCAAACCACATCAGCTGGTAAAGATTTCAAAGCTGTTGCCAACCTGTAAGATTTCATGTGCTGAACATAAGATTGCTCTCTGGGCCTCTCCTGTGTTTCACCTGCAGCAGTGCTTACACCACGTGTGTTTGCAGCAGCCCACGTGCCAGGCACACTGGCCGGTCTGCTGAGAGATCTGCAGGCAGGATGTGAAGTCATGAAGCTGGGAAAACCAGCAACACTGCATGACTGTGTAGAGAAACATGCCTGTGCCTCTGTACCTCTCTGGCAGTGGCCTGTCACCATGGGCCATTTCCTGTCTTCTGCCCTGGAGGCAAGACATGGACCTGTTGTGGATGCTTGGCACTCGTGAACTGGGTCCAGGTGTCATTGCTCAGTGGCCTCAAATGAGGCATCTTGACACTACAGGGGAAAGGGACCGTGCCAAGATTGGCAGATTTCAGCAAAATCTCCCTCCTCTGGTGTTCCTCCCTTATTTCAGCATGACCGCTGTCCTCAAGGGCACATCTGATTTCCATCTTCAGACCTTCAGGAGCTGATGCTCTTTGCCACTGGCTCGGTTGCACAAACACGCAGATGCTTTGCTGGGACAAGTGCGGAGGCTGCAGCTGAAACTTGCTGGTTTAGAATAGGTTTTCCATGCTGCTGGTGTGGGACTGCACCTCGGGTCTATTTTTGGGCTGTTGGGTGTCTATAACCTTGAGCAAACTGTCCCCATGGCAAAGGCAGGGCTGCAGGCCAGTGCTCTTAGACACGTGAGCACTTGGTGTGCATAGCTAAAGGGGATGTGTGCATCCACCACAGCAAAACGTGAGCTGGCTTCTCATGTGTGGTTTCATTGGTTCACTATGAAGAGAAACCAGCCAAGATTTTTGTTGAGTTGCCATATGTGGCCTTCAGCTGGTGTAAATCAGTTAAACTGTTGTCTTTAATGAAGTGAGCTTATTAGTACCAGCTGAGAATCTTGCCTTATTTCTCCTGGGTGAGCTGCTAGTAAGTAGTTTATGTTCATTTTGGTCTCAAGCTGGTAAGAAGTACTCTTTTACAGTCTCCATTCCTGTCTTTGATTCTCAGTTTAATTTTAAGCTTAGTTCAGTGGAAGCTATGCATTGGTCATGGTATTTATAAAAGAGTAAGAGCAGTCCCAGGAGTGTAGCATGCAGTTGTGTCTGGTGGTGCTTTAAGAGGCTCACTTGGAATTCCCCCCCTTTAATTAATAAAAGCTCGCCTAAATTTCTTAATACTTTAAACCGGTATTGTTGAGCTGAATGTTCTCAGAGCATCTGCATGCTGGTTTGCGTTCTTACGTTAATGCAATGATGATTTTCAGACTTTTGGAGCTCCCTGGCTAACAGCAACCCCCTGGATCCTTCACCTCCCTGCAGGCCTGTGCCTTTGGACAGTGCTCGTAAAGCCTCGCGCCAGCTCTGCCTTATAAATGGAGTGCATTCTATACGAACCAGAACGCCCTCGGAGCTGGAGTGCAGCCAGACCAACGGAGCGCTGTGCTTCATTAATCCCCTCTTCTTAAAAGTGCACAGCCAGGATGTCAGTGGAAGTCTGAAAAGGCAGAGCCCGAGAACTCCAGACGTGAATGGCACGGCGAGGCCTCGCTCCCCCCCGCCCCGGCCGCCACCTCCTGCTATTAATAGCACCCTCACGAGCCCGCGGCTCTCCAGGACTATAAAGCAGGCGAGCATGCCAGAAACAGCGAACCATAAGAAAGAGAGAGGCTCGGATTCGTTGCAGAGCAAGCCAGCCCCGATTCCGCCTCCTCGGCTGAAGAAGCAGGCTGTTTGCTCCGAGGCCGAAGGGGGCCCGAAGGCGGCGGCCGCTCAGCCCGGCTCGGCCCGCGGGCCCGGAGCAGCAGCCGGGCTTCCAGGTGAAACCCCGCCCGAGCCCGCTCCCGCAGCTCCCAAAAAGACGGCGGCTACCACCTCTGAGTCACACATCCCGTGGAATGGAGGCAGGCAGAGACTGAGCGACATGAGCATTTCCACCTCCTCGTCCGACTCGCTGGACTTCGATCGGAGCATGCCGCTCTTCGGCTACGAGGGGGACACCAACAGCAGCCTGGAGGATTTCGAGGGGGAGAGCGACCAGGAGAGCATGGCACCCCCTCTGAAGCCCAAGAAGAAAAGAAGCAGTTCCTTTGTTCTCCCCAAGATTGTGAAATCTCAGCTGCGGAAAGTCAGTGGAGTTTTCAGTTCCTTCATGACCCCCGAAAAGAGGATGATTAAGAAAATTGCAGAGATGTCCCGGGACAAACGCACTTATTTTGGATGCTTAGTACAGGACTATGTCAGCTTTCTCCAGGAAAACAAGGAGTGCCATGTTTCCAGCACTGATATGCTGCAAACAATTCGTCAGTTCATGACCCAAGTCAAGAACTACCTGTCCCAAAGCTCCGAACTCGATCCCCCAATCGAATCACTGATTCCCGAGGACCAAATAGGTAAGAAACACTGTCCTGTGTTTAGTGGGAAGGTGAAAATGTGTAATCTGTGTTTACAGTGCTAGTCTTTGTCCAGTTCAGAAAAGTGTGGCTGACTTTGCCAGTAGAGTCTGAGCCACTGAGTATTTGGGTCTTAAAACCCCACATCACCCTGTCAGCTTGGAAGAACTATGCTACCAAGTTGTTTGTAAAAACTTTCCCTTAAAATAGGTGCAGCCTGGACTTTTTACCTGTGATTGTTACTGCTTTAGCTGCTATACTGTTAACAACACAGAATCCTTTATTTGCTGGCACACATGTATTTATCCCTAAACCGGGCTGAAATAGTTCTCAGTGCTTGGTCCAAAACTCCTGATTTTAACCATGTAGATTTTAGCTATAGAACTAGAATTTATTCAAAACCAGTGACATCTAAGAGCAGAGAGACTTTCATGACAACTTACTTTTTAAATAAATCTCATTCTTTGAAACATTCCTAATCACTCCTGGCAAAGCTGCACTGTCCCTACACTTGAAACTAGATAAAAAGATATATAAGAGTTTTAAAAAGCAAACAAATGTGTGCAAGACAGAAAAGGAGCTGCTAATCTCTAACTTTTCTGTTCTGTGTACGTTTGTAAATGCTTGCAGATGAACTATATGCTTAAATATATGTTTTAACAACACAGAGGGACTTGTATATCCACAAAAGTGAAATTGTTGTTGCATAAAATCTTACTGCCTCTCTCTTGCAGAGTCTGAGCAGTATTTGTAAAAGAGCCTGTAAGCCACATTTAGGAGGTAAACATCCCTCAGGGCAGAATACTTTCCTTGTGAGCTCACTTCAGTCCTGATTTGCTTGTTTTTCTCCATAGCCCAGTGTCCCAACAGTTGGCCCAGTGCAAAATTGGCAGATGCTTTTTTCTCTGGGACTAGAGGGTAATTTTATGTTGACATTCTGTCTGTCCTTGACCAAGAGGAAGTATTCTCGTGTAACCTCAACTTCATTTACACAAAGTCAAGCAGAAGTCACAAGGACTGCTAAAGCAAGTACAAAAAACGTGAAGAATGTGCTTGAAATGGAGACTCAGAGACGTGTCATGTTCTCACTCTAATAACAAAGGCTGTGACCTGGGTGTCACATGAGGAGAAAGCACCGAGTTGAGCAGGGGGTGCAGGCACATTTTCACCTGCATTTCTGCAGAGCACTGGGTATTTGACAAAGTAACAGAGATCCAATTTGTGTGTAATTCTGCAAAAGTTTAGTTTGTTGTGTACTTTTAATTTCAAGGGTGTGGTTTAATCAGACTGTGGGTCTCCCAAGACTGGAAACATGTTATCTGCTTTTAAATGTTTCAGTACTTTGGAATAGCATAAGCTGTGAAATATAGTAACTGAACTACACTGGTTTTCTTCAGCGACAGAAAGTCTGGCTTTGATCACATGATTAAACACAATTAATTTATAAAGTGGGATAGTTGAAACAAAGGAAGAACTTGCCTTTGAATCATCTGCTGCCCATGGTTCAAGCCTGCAAACAACTGCAGTGGATCAGGAGCATCAGATGTTGCTGATGTAAGCAGATAACTATGTGACAGCAAAATTTAGTCATCCCTGTAGAGAGCTTTTTATGAAGTAGCCCTGCCTGTGTATTTCAGTATGGAATTGCAGCCCAAATTTTAACTTTGTGAGTCGTCGTTTCTCCTCTCCTGTCAGCCCACGCTTTGGTGGTGCAGGTTTTTCCTCTCAGTGTGTCAGCCCATCGCTGGATGTGTGCTCCTGGGATAATACTCCTCCTTTCTAAGTCAGCCAGGCTTTACCTTAACCCCCTCTTGTCTCCTGAATTCCAGTAGGTTTAGTGAAGCCCTTGGTATTTGGGACTTCCTCCCATATTTCTGTCATGGTCTTTGTGATTGTGTAGCTGTCCTTGTAGAATGGCATCGTGGACTCTTGCAAGCAAAAAAGACTTCTGTGGGAAATCTTTGAAGTTTCCCAGACAGGGGTCACATCACATTGTTAAACTTCTGCAAAATCATTGGGAGAATATGCATCAGGGTTTCTAATGAGTCCTGACAGATGCCTCCTAATCTTAGCACTGTAGGCTGTTAACCCTTCCTGAAGCAATGGGATTCCCAGTGTTGGAACAGAATCAAGAGTGGGGCACATGGCTCTTTATTGTTTAAAGATGAATGCAATTTGTGGTTTTTTAAAAGACATCCACACCTCGAGTTGTATCCACAGAATAAAGACCTGGAGTGGTCAGAGGAGGCCCTGATAGTCCACAGCTGCTTCATCAGCATATGTTTGGGAGTTTTTGTTTGTCTTTCCTCTTTTCCTGGCTTTGAGCAGAAAGGAGTCAGGTTGACTGTTGTCACTTTGCCAGGTGGGATCTAACATCTGAACAGCTTCAGTCTCAATGCCTGAATGTGGGCCTGGTCTAAGAAATGACTGGTTTAAATCATTTGGCAATAAGGTATTAACTGATTGTGTGGAAATGTGCCTAAACAATACAGTCTGTTACTTGTTATGCTATTTCTAATACGTACCAGATACTTAAATGCTGAATGTTCAAAGAAGGTTGGAGAGAAGGTGTTGGCCCCTTACTGGCAGGCCATGCTGTGTCACAGGGGCTTGGGTCTGTGTGGAGGAGTCACAGGCAGACAGA
Organism: Lepidothrix coronata; assembly: GCF_001604755.1. Taxonomy (NCBI): domain Eukaryota; kingdom Metazoa; phylum Chordata; class Aves; order Passeriformes; family Pipridae; genus Lepidothrix; species Lepidothrix coronata. Next base: position 16,175 of record NW_016690484.1, on the reverse strand, counting down.
GCTGGAAGGACCAAACACACTGAAGCTCAGGACTGACCCCCAGGGTACCTCTTTTCACATATCTGTCATTTGACAATCAGCCATTGGTAATGGAGTTCTCAGTGCACTGTTTTATGCACCTGTTCATGCACCCACCTTAGGGCTGTTACAGCAGGACAACATTTCCCTTGTTTGTTTATTTGGAAGGTGCATGGAATAGGGCTATGGGTCTTGAAAAGGCTAAGCTGTAGCCCACCCCCAGCTCCCCTCTTCTTCACTAATCCAACTATCCTCTTAAAGGAGTTAGGATGGTAGGTCACTGTTTCTCCTTGAAAAACTCACGTTGGCTGATTTTTAGCACTGCCTTACTTTTGAGGTGCTTGTACACTTGTTTTGGTGTCCCATCCCCCTATCCTGTCGTTCATCCTGGCATCTTTTCATCTTGAGGTGAGGTTGAGCAGCGTGTCCCTCAGTGCTCCTCCTGTCACCACAGGAGTGGCAGGATTGGGAAAGTAAGAAACAGTGCTAAAGGCACTGAGCAGAGACAGAGGACTAGGTTCTCCCTTTTCCAACCATCCCTTTGATTTGCTTTGTGACTTATTCCTTGCTCCTTCTTTTTACTACTACTTTCAGAGGAGTATTTACACACAGCTATAGCATGATTTTTAGTTAACCCACAGCTGTTTAAAGCAAAACAAGCCTAGCACAGATAGCTGTGTGATTGTTTGGTGTGCTTTAGGTAGGTAAAACGAGGGCAGGCTTACCTTTTGTGCCTAATTGCTCAGTTTCTGCCAGCGCTGCCTATACATCGCCCAGCTCAGTCCTACCTCTTCTCAGAGTTGTGCAGATGATAAAGGAATGTGGGTTGTGTGAGGTCTTACTTTCAAGTCTTGCTCCTTCAAAGGAGATGCCCTTATCTGCACCATGGACTAGGCACGTGACACTGCAGGCACCACCAAGAAATGGATACTTGGCCATCCTGACACGAGCTATCCTAAAATAGATCCGTGTCAATCATGTGAACTTTAAAGGTATCAGGAAAATCCAGAACAAAGCAAATGCAGTGTAGTCGGGTGTCTTGCACGTACATGGCGTGGTTTTCCAAAGCAACCTCCTGCTTTCAGCTCCCAGACAGTGTTACTGTGCAGGACTGGGCCTTTCCGTGGTGCTCCTCAGGCTTGCTCAGTCTCTTACTGACCCCTGCTTCTCCTGATGACTGGTTTGGCCATCAAGGGTGATAAACGGGGCCTTGTGTGAAACAGAGACTGGAATCTGACAGGTAATCTCAGCGGACCAACAACAGCTGGTAACAGGTAAACTGGGGGCCTGGAAAAGGTGAGCGTGTGCCTTTGAGGCAGTTTGAGGAAGTGAGGGTTGTAAAGAGGCTGTGTAAGGACACTGGCGATGAGTAACATGTTGTCCTGTCTAGATGCAGACTTGTGTGGTTTGCAGCAAAACAAAAATAGCGTGTCAGCACAGGATACAGATGTGTTTCCACAAGTCACAACGAAACTAGCTGGCTGGCCTTTACAATTCATTTATCAAAGCACTTCCAGTTCCCATTTTGAGGGTAGAGGCTAATTATAAGTATCACTTCAGGAACGATACACAGTGTTCAGCTCAAATTATATTCAGTAAAAAAAAAATAAATCTGAAGAGTGCCTGTTTTGGTTTTGGAGTGTTAAGCAACCTGGCAGGAAATCTGAAAACATATAGCTGAAGTGAACAGGAATTTTTGTTGCCAGTTTGGATCTGAGAAATATACAGAGATGCTAAGGTAAAGAATCAGTCCTTAATTCACAACTTAGATGCTAATTTGCTGGGAGACCCTCATATACTTGTTTGTGGCCCTTAGAAGTTACACAGTGAAAACTGCTGCTGGCTGGGAATTGGTTTGTGGGGTCATAACCAGAAACAGCTTTCTCTGAAAGGGGCCAGAAACAGCAGCTCAGAAGAAAGGGTAGATAGCTGGATGATCTGCCCCCAAACATGCTTATAGGTGCCTGTGACACTGAACGTTGTTCTAAGACCCAGATCACAAGAAATGCTGTCCTTCCAGGCTTTAATAATAACATAACGTTTTTTACAGCTTTTGTATGAATTAGGAGACGAATGGGTATTATTGTTGACCATTAAAAAACCCATCCAGTCCTTACCAATGCTGCTGCTTGCTAGATTTTGCCAGTTTTCCATTTGAGGCCAGAACTCAGTGGTACTTATGTCTGCACTAAGAATTCCTAACGGAGAAGAAAACTTTGTGTGTTGTTTTGGGGTTTTTTTTGTGTTTGGTTTGGTAGATTCTTCTTTGTTGTGGTTTGTCCTTTGTTTTGTTACGTGGAGCTTTGTGCTTATGTGCTCCCTTCCTCTGTGCTGCTTCGAATCGATTGAAGTTTCCAGAGACATTGTGTAATGTGATTGAGTACATTTCAAAGCCAAACCAGGCGCTGCTTTTGGAGCCTGTGACAAATTGTGCATATGAAAGAACATCTCCTCCTACCTTGCCGAGCTGTAAAAATCTGTATGGTTCATCTGTTGGACTGGCACAACCTTTGCCAGGGTTGAGGGCGGGAGACCTGAGCCTCCCCTTCTCACCTGCAAATAAGAAGCCTGCTCCCAGCCAGGGGCCGGGGCTCTGGGCAGGAGTTTTGTCTCCCAGCAGAAAGCAGTTCTGTAGCCTCTGGGCAGGCACTGCTGCTGCAGCTCCCTCCCCACTGTCCCTGCAGGCAGCAGCCAAACCAGCTGCAGGCAGCAGCCAAACCAGCTGCAGGCTGGCCCCCAGAGAGGATCAGGCACCAAACAAAGGGAGTTTTCCAGGCGAGGTACTCCCTCGGGATCACACTGTGGGCTCTGAGGAGCCGTGCTGAACTCCTTAGAATGTACTGAGCCTCCTGCGACCAGATGTGGTGATAACCCCACCTTACTGAGCTGGAGGATGGCTGATGGTCAGTATTCATGTGCAGAACTTCAGTGGAAACCTGTGGGAGTTCCCATTCCTCAGGGATAGAGTTCTCTCACTTGCATGATGCTTAGGAGCACGAACTGCTTTAATAAACAAGACCGGGTGGTTGGAATGCAAACTGCAGAGGTGTTCCTCTTACAGGCAAAGCAGGTAGTGTCTTTCCTGTTTAAGAACTCAGGCAGTAGAAATAAAGCAAGCTGAATTGTCAAATGATCAGTGAAGCTGGCAAGGAACTGTGTGTCCACCCTAGAACTTTAGCTAGCCAGCACACCCGTGGGTGGGGCTTGTGTGTTTTTCTTGGTGGAAAATTGTTTCTGCCTCATGAGCCCTGAGGATTGCTGGGACGGCAGGGAGAGGCAGTTTGTGTCCCTGTGTGCAAGGGTGAAACTTCCCTGGCTGTGTTCTGTCGGGGTGATTGTGGGGCTCTCCCAAGTACAGTAGATAAGGATCAGTCGTTTGAAGTGTTGCCACTTGCTAATGTATAATTGGTGACTCTGGCCTGGGGGGAAGCTGGATCCACCCTTTAGGCTGTGTGACAGGCCACCAAGAACATGTGTCAGACTGATAATGCCTTTACAGGTGGCTGTAGGAAAACCTAGAAAATCAGCGAATGCTGCTCTTCACTCTTTCTCACCTCCAGCAGTTTGACAGTCTGTTGTGAAGGAGAGCCCAGGTGTGTTTATAATGTCCTGGAATGAAGCAGACACAGCTTTGCCCCTCCATTAGGGTCTCTAAAGCAGAAGGCAGCAAGACAAGCTACAGAAGCCCCAGCAGAATTGGGGTAGGGGAGAGGGGAGCTCCCAGCAGAGTTGCAAGTTTGGGAATTGCATAGCAGACAAACACAGAATAAACGCTGCGTATGAAACCAAGGCACCATAAGAGGAGGAGTGTTTGCAGAGTGTGTTTGTGTGGGAAAGAGAGGTATGAAGACCCAAAATTAAAAAATGGCTGGACACAAGGATAAGATAAATAAAATCATAAACAAAAGCAAGAAAACAAAAGTAGGTAATGCTTGTCTGGAGGGCGTGGGTATGTGCAAACCCCAAGCCTTAGAAAGAGTATGTGATTTTAAATAAAGGGAGGGGCAGAGAGAAAAGAAAGAGGCTGTAGTCTAAGAAAAAGACAGAAGTACAGACAAAGAACCTGGGAAGGGCATGAGGTTTAATGAAACTTTCCTGGGGCACCGTTACTAGCAGGAATGTCCACTGCTGGGTTGTAAAAACGTGTGATCTGGCAGTGACACAGTCTCTGCCCTTTCTGCTCTCAGTGCTGGTGCTCCCCTGCCTGCTCTAGGCTCTGGTCCTGAGAGCTGAATGTTCTGCACTCTGGTCCAAGTACCTGATGGAATCTAATAACCAGTGTAAGCCATGCTGCCGTAAGGGCGCCGGTGCTGTTGCTGTCAGGATGTTGGGAAAAGAAACTCCCTTATGAAGTAAAGGTTTGCAGAGAAAATGTTCAGTAAAGGGCTTTCTCTGTTGATGTAGTCTGTACCTTGAAAATGGAGAACGAGGGTTAAAGAAACACTTGAGTAGAACAAGAATTAAAAGGAGCTTGTAAGTTTGTGGTTACAGTGCCATGTGCACGCTACTGCCAAACAAAGGACTTCCAACTTGATGACAAAGCTGGATGTGAGCTTGTGTGATGAAATCTGAAGCTGGACAAACACAGTTTGGTTTTCATTTATGGTTTAAAGCCCATAATCTGTCCAGCTTCGTAAAGATCTTGACAAGTTTAGCCAAGTTTTAGGGAACCTTGGTTGAGTTATAATTTCCAATGGAAACTATGCAGAAAGGATGGACTTTAATGCCAAAGCAGACAAAAATTATGATTTTATGATGTTGGCTGTGTTTTAGTTTAAATTTGGGAGTTAAAGGCTAAGCTGGAAGTAAAATAAAACATGGAGACTTCTGACCAACAAAAGAAAAACTTAAGTAGAGCCACAGCTTGCTTTTTTTTTTACTGTCTGTAGTTCATCTTTGTGGGTGTTTTTTCTGTATTTACCAACTGCCATAAATGACAATGGAACACAGATTCTGCTCTGCCTCTTGTTTTCTTGTTAACAAACATCTGGAAACTCAGCTTGTGTAATAAATAGGCCTCAGCCAGTAGGTTTTGCTCTGCAGTCTCTCTTTAGGGAATGGCTGTATTAATACTGGCTCTGCTTTAGAGGAGGAAGTCAGCTGGACTTGTGTTTTCCCGTTGCAGATGTTGTCCTGGAGAAGGCCATGCACAAGTGCATTCTGAAGCCGTTGAAGGGTCACATTGAAGCAATGTTGAAAGAGTTTCATACCACGGATGGTTCCTGGAAACAACTCAAGGAAAACCTGCAGCTGGTGCGGCAGAGGAACCCTCAGGAACTGGGCGTGTTTGTTCCCACCCCAGACTTCGTGGACGTTGAAAAGATTAAAGTCAAGTTCATGACTATGCAGAAGATGTATTCCCCTGAAAAGAAAGTCATGCTGCTGCTGAGAGTTTGCAAACTGATTTACACTGTTATGGAGAATAACTCAGGTATGGTGCTGCTTACAGTTCAGGTTCAGATACTCCGTTCCTGGCGTTGTCTTTTAGGGGAGTCAGGCCACCTGATTCTGCAGATAGGTCTCCTCCTGGAGCTCTTGTAGCATCTCCTTGTCCTTTTGAGAGGGGTTCTTCCTCTCTGCCTCATCCCTGCTATCCCTGGTGCATCTGGTAGCACATCTTAACAAACTCAGTGTGAGAGGCAGCTGAAAAAGAGCAGCTTTGCTTGACTGTAGGCTTTGAAGTTGGCTGCCAGAAAGGCTGTCTTGTGAGCCTTGAATTTGACACTCATTCTAAATTAGTATTTTTCTGCACATTAATAATAGAGGTAACACCCTATATTTAGCTATAGTAATTCAATAGCGTGTATGCAGCATGACAACTACAGGGTTCTGTGTTAATGGGTGGAGAAAAGCAGGCTCTAACCCAGTATTTTTGGCTTGCTGTGCCTTTGGGTGTTCTCATTTGGACACTTTCTGTCATGCTTTTGGAAAAGAAAGCGTCTATTTCTGTACTGTAGCAAGAATCCAAAAACGCCTTTGAAACCTAAGTACAGAAATGAGACTACAAACAAGTGAAGACCTGCTGAGCAGTCAGTGGCACAATTAAAATGCTGTGCTGAGTAGTCTGAATTTATAGGAGCGACTCTGACATCATCTCATACACTGCTGTGATGGGTCCTGAGCTCAGCTGAAGCAATGCTGTGGCAGTGGGAGGTTTTTTGCCCTGAGTATGAGCTGCTGCAGGTGGTTGGCAGTTTTCTTCCTAAGGGGGCATCAAATGTGCAGCTGGTTTTGGTGCTTATCAAGACACCCACTTTCTTTTGAGATTTGATGGTGAAAGCTCATGGCCATTAAAGCCCCCCAGGTACTTCTGCAAGATTTAGGACTGAGCTCCTGCCCAGCTTATTATTTCTGTGCAAAATCCTGCATTTAAAAAATGGATATAGGAGTGTAGGCCTGAAGTTCTGTAAACTCCCTTCTCCATGCTGTGTTATCTGGGCAACCTGTGCCAGAGCACAGAAGAAATTAGAATTTCTTCCTAATATCTAATCTAAACCTACTCTCTTTCAGTTTGAAGCCATTCCCCCTTGTCCTGTCCCTCCAGGCCCTTATAAATAGTCTCTCTCCATATCTCTTGCAGGCTCCCTTCAGGTACAGGAGGCCTTGCTCATTGATGTTTTTAACTATTCTCTTGTCAAGAAAATGAGTTGAGTTTCCATGTCAAATTTAATACACTTTTACATTCAGGCTTCTCTGCTGCGGGGTTCAGACTCAGAAACTGGTATTTGTGTCTGGATCCTTCCAGAAAGTAGATGTAATCCCTGGATGTATAAGGAAAATGCCTGTTCCTCATCTCTTAGGCAGTGATAGAAGCGCAGGTGGAGGTCAGGCCAGACTGGCATGGCAGCCTTTGTGAGTTCACCAGCTGAGCTGGTGCCAAGGTGAGCCCAGTCTCTGAATTTCCCTTTCGTGCCTCAAGGTGTGCATGATCGGATTTGTGCTTGTTAGAAGCACAGGATGAAGCTGGTGTTGGTTCCTGTCCATGGAGTGTCAGATCACGTTCTCCTTGCTGCACACTGGTGACAGGAGGCTCAGGAGCAATCCAGACATACTGGTCAGAGAGGCACAAAGTAATGCTTTGCTTTCAAACACAGAAATTGGTAAAAGTGCAGTTCGTCTCTCACTGTCTGTGTTCCCTTCAACCCAGGGAGGCTGTATGGAGCTGACGACTTCTTGCCCGTGCTGACGTACGTGCTAGCCCAGTGCGATATGCTGGAGCTGGATACTGAGATCGAATACATGATGGAGTTGCTGGATCCATCTCTGCTGCATGGAGAAGGTAATCTATTTATTTGTTTTTATGAGAACTGAGTGAAGAGGGGTTCTTCCTTATAGTGCAGTTGCTGTTAACCTTGTCTGAGTGGAAACCCTTTTAAAGGGAGCCCTAACACGGGCCATGTCAGGAGTGTGACGACAGTCTGGGCACCATTTCCAGCGGCAGGGAAGAGAGCTGGGCAGCCTGCAGAGCACAGGCCCCATGAGCTGGGAATCTGCTGCTGGCCCCTGCCACAGGAGCAAATCTGGGCAACCTGCAGAGCACAGGCCCAGTGAGCTGGGAATCTGCTGCTGGCCCCTGCTGTGGGAGCACATCCATTGTGGCCGACCCATTGTGACTTAGCAACCAAAACCATGCACTGGGCAGGTGCTGAATGTCGTTATCCTTCTGTGCCTGAAAACTTCCTGAGGGTATTCGTAGGGCAGCAGCGTTCCCTTAAACTGTGAGGCACATGGTGGGACTTGGGTTAGGTGCTTTGTAGAAACTGGGGGCCTTCCTTGCTCCTCTGGGGGAAGTGCTTCTGAGAATACTGCCCCTCTTTAATGATCTTTGCTTCTTCCCAGTATTTGATTTTCATAAAGTATTTTTATGAGCCCCAGGAACACGTTCCCCAAGGCAGTGTTGAATGATGGCTAAAGTCTGCTAGAGGCAAGGAAATCTCCCTCCTTGCTGTTTTCATGGTGATGTTTTTAACACCTTCTGCAAGGCCCCAGTAGACCCCAGAACCCCCAGGTTTATGAGGAATTTTCAAGGTTCTCGTGACGAAGCTCAGCTGTGTGTTTAGGTCTGTGTGCACGTTTCCTATTCCTGCTGTCTCTTGGCTTGCTGAAATTGCTGTATCCTCTTCCATCCCGGGATGCCTGAGGGAATTCCTGCCACGATTCCTCCAGCTTGGCACTAGTCTGTTCCTTGCTTTGTGTACAGAGCATCCTCGAGTGCATTGTTCAGGAATCTTAGCATGGAAAATATTTGAAATGTGAAGCTGGGAATCATTAACCTGCTTCAAAGGCAGAAACATTTACTGGACTCTGAAGTCACGTTGTTGCAGCAAAAGAAGCTTCTCCATGGGCTGCTCCTGTCCTAGGCACCAACCGAATTATACTGTGCAGTAAAAACTGTTTAGTGCTTTGGGGTTGTGCATTTCAACTGTAACATATTGTCCAACTTGTCTCACTGGTCTTGCATGTGCTTTATGTATTAATCTTGCTGCAAAGCTAAAGGCTAAGAGTGGATTCTGTCAAATATATAGAAAACACTACTGTGGGCATAGAATGCAGCTTTGAATGCCTCTGTGAATAGACTGTGCTGCCTCTTAGTTGGACACTCCCACTCAAATAGTTTACTTGCAAAAAAAGAAAGACAGCATGTCTTTTGTCTCTCCTGGTTACTGAGAACTGTTACCTCCTGTTGAGACTCCTTTTCCTTTGTGACCTGCAGCTTCTTTTGTACATTGACAGCTCTGTTGTGGCTTTAATTTGTTCTCCACTGATGTAATAAAGGTGCATGGAGCACTGTACATGTCATCTCCTGAACTAGTTGGACATTATGAGGAACTCTAAGAGGGTGACAGATCACTCTTCCTTTTAAAAACAAAGGCAACTCTTTGGGATGATTCCAGAGTACAAATCTCACACTCGGTTGTTTCTTTATTGCCATTAAGGGGGGTTGCTTTTAAGATGCTGAACAGTGGTAGATTGTCTTTTACTTTGTTTAAACAGCTATGTTTATTTCATCCACATCTGAAGCTTGGTAAGAAAACAAATCGCTGTTTGAAAATTGTTCAGAAGAAAACTGGCATTCCAACTCAGTGGAGTTGGAACTCTAAGTGTAAGTCCCAACTTACACTCAGGAGTAGCAGGAGTTATTTAAGTAACCAGCTGTCCTGAGCAGTAGTGGACACAGAGAGAGGCACCACTTGATAACATGGAACACGTGCAACCACTGCACGTCCCTTAGCAGCTGAGAACACACCAGCCAGTGTTCTGCAGGCCAGTGAGCTGTTTTCCTTTATGTATCAATATTTTGGCAGCAGAGTACAAGGACTTTATATATGTGTGTGTCTCTGTGTGTATGTTTATGTATACTAAAGAAAGTGCCTGTACTCATGACTGTGACCACTCTGAGAAGTTCCTCCCTTGCTGTCCTTCACAGGAGGCTATTACTTGACCAGCGCCTATGGAGCACTTTCACTGATCAAGAACTTCCAGGAGGAACAAGCTGCCCAACTCCTCAGTTCAGAAGCCAGAGACACTCTGCGGCAGTGGCACAAGAGGAGGACAACTAACAGGACAGTGCCTTCAGTTGATGATTTCCAGGTAGAACTCCGGGCTGAAATAAGAACTGGGATGATTGTTTTGTTGGAAACTCCCATTTGAGAGATATGAGTCATAGCAATTTGCTCAGGGCCACAAGTGGAGTGAAGCAGTGCTGAGATTATGTCTGGCAAATCTGCCTCAGTTTTGAAGTCTTTGCACTTTATCAAAGAGTTTGGTTATGATGGTGTAAAGAAATCACTAAATAATGGAGCTTTCTCACTCTCCCTTCTAAGTCATGCAGAGCAAGGACAAACCAAATTGTATCTTAGATTCAGCTTCTTTGTGTGCTTTACTGATAAAAAGATCAAATGCAGATGTCCAGTGGTGTAAATCAGCACAGCTCCCCAGTAGCCAGTGCTGGCATACAGCAGGTAATAGAGAGGACAGGTGGGAGGAAAGTTTGCCTACAGTTTTAAAGTTTAAGCAAGCAGTAGAGTTCTGTAATATTGATGTCGTCATGTTTGTTTGTTTTCTTTTTCCCCTCCCCTGCATCTTGTACTGCTCTTTCAGAGTAGGGCAGTACCTTCAACTGAAGAGTAACAAAACAGTCGGGATTGCTTCATCTTTTAGAACCAGGCCTGCATCTTTCATACGCTGCTGACTGGCTGTTCAGATGCAGCAGTTTGTGGACTGAAGCAAGGAGGATGTTGGAATCGAGAAGAAAGGATTTCTTTACTCTTTTGTGTTCAGTTGTTTACAGTTAGGAAGAGGAGAACAGACTAACAGAAAGTCCAACCCACGGCCAGTGCACAAAGCTAGTCCATCTTACTGGGATGGATGCATCTTGTGTTCTGCTTACCTGTCCTTAGGTGTCAGACTCAAGCAGCTTGAGTCTTTGTTCTTTCTGGCAGAACACTGCACTTCCCAGGGGAAAATCCAACACCCTGTATTTCTGCTGGATGACAAAATTATGGAACATTCTTTCAGCAGCATCCTGTGTGCAGTTTCAGCTTCTCTTTCTCTGCAAAGGAACTTCATCCAAGCTCAGTGCACAGCTGGATGCAGGAAGGGGCAGGGGAGGAGCTGTCACTGAGTGCATCCAGTGCCTCTCAGTCTGTTGTCTCTTTAAAAGAGCCTCCAATCAGTAGATCACTGTACTTCCAGGCTATGCTTGGCACAAATTCAGGCGTTTTTCTGTCTGCTCAGAATGCCAGTTTTCTCCCTCTGAGTCCTGCAGTCCTGAAATGGAGCACAGCTCATCTTTCCCACATCGAACCGGGCTGTGATCATGACATTTCTGTGATGTAGTCTCACAGCCTTATCAGATTTTGGGCCCTGGAAGGGCTGCCTTTCCTCCTTCCCCAACAGGATGGAAAAGGAGAAGTCCTGGTTTTTGATGATGATTAAATACAGCTTTCTGATACTGAATAATTTTAATGCATATGAATTACAGGCATTTTTACAAACTTCAGCCTCTCTTTCAAGCAATCCTGTCCATCTAAAGGCACATGTATTTAAAAACAGGTCTTCTCTGTGGTAGCTACATTAGAAATTAAAAGTGTAGTGTGTTTTGCCTTATCTAGGGCTGATTTTTTTCTATAATTTCTTCACGCAAGTAACAAAAATGGATTAGTTCTATTCAGTCAGATTCAGTCCCGATTGTTTAAAATCTGTTGCAGAGCTCCAGTGTTTCAGTCTGCATGCTGTCTTTATTAAGACAAGAGTGCTCTTTGGAACTTAAATCATATGAACGTTCTTGTCAGTCCTAGCTTTTTTCTGTGAAATGTAAATTTTTGCCACTGTGATTTAGCATGCTTAATTTATTCAGCATACAAACTATAGGTACCAGCTCAGTCAATAAACAGCTCTTTCTCACTGTAATTTTTTCTGCCTCCTTTAATTTTGCTGCCTTTTAGTCTTTACTTGCAGCTAATTTTTCTTTTCAAACAAGCAAACAGGAAAGTGTTACATGTGGCAGCTGGACACCGTGTTCATGCGTCCAAAAACCTTTTGGGGGCTCCCACCCTCCCATTTCTTGCTCTTTATTTTACTTTTTGAAATGCTTTTTGAAGGGTAAAACTGCATTTCCTGGCAGGGCATATTTGGAATGTATCCATTTTATCAGAGTTGTGGGCACGTGTCAGTTTTTACAGAGAACAGAGGTCCAGCTTTTGCCTCAAGACCATATGGATTGACTGGAATGTTGCAGAGTAGATTTTCTTTCTGCATCCATCTGAGCCTGTTTAAAAGAAGCAGATGCTGTCACGTGAAGCTTGGTTATGTCAGGCTTAGACTCCAGCCCAGCACTGGTTAAGGATGAGGGTTTGTTGAGTTTCTGATGCCTGTTTTCTTGTTCTGCAGAACTACCTTCGTGTTGCATTCCAGGAAGTGACCAGTGGGTGTACGGGAAAGACCTTACTAGTAAGACCATATATCACCACCGAAGATGTGTGTCAGCTTTGTGCTGAAAAGTTTAAAGTGGACAATCCAGAAGAATATAGCCTGTTTCTTTTTGTTGATGACACCTGGCAACAACTGACGGAGGATACCTACCCTCAGAAAATTAAGGCGGAGTTGCACAGCCGTCCACAACCCCAGGTCTTTCACTTTGTCTACAGGCGCATCAACAGTGACCCATATGGGGCCATTTTTCAAAACAGCAATGACTCACCTTCCTAAAACCAGCCACTCATCATTTGAATTTCTGTTTCTTGGTAACTGTTACAAGCATCTTTGTCGCTGCCTTCCTTAGGAGCTCAGACGTGTCTTAAACCATAAAGCCTAGTAAAACACATGCTGGCATTTCTGGCATTGCTTACAAAACCCGTGTTCTCAACACCATGCACACGGCCAGTTATGCAGAATATTCCACCAGCATGTTTGAGGGAATAGCCCATGAGGCTACATTTCTTGTACCACAGGCTCTTTTGCAGCATATGACACTGTGGCCCTTCACAGATCTTTGCTGTAGTGTGCAAAAATCTATTTTCTTACACTCATTGTTTAGCCAAATGTCATTTCGATTTAAATCTGCATGCTAGACAAGGATTTCAGTAAACTGGCTGGTATGAGCTCAGTTTTGCCAGGAGTTTGACAAGACTGTCCGATGCAGGGCATCAGTTAACTCATAATTACCTGGATGATTGCATCCTTTTCTAATTTTTTTGATTACAGAAAATCATCATGTTTATATATATATATATATTATACATATATATATATCATAGAAATTTTATAGCAGTTGCAGGTAAACTGTCAGGGTTGGTTTTTTTAAATATTTTTTTAACTATAAAGTATTCTATAATTATGCATGTGATTTTAACATTTAATATACAAGAATAAATCTCTTGCTGGTTTTAGAGTATTGCATTAAAAGTATATGTGTTCTCTCTTCTTTCCCTGTTCCAGGAGAGCTCTTATGTAACTTGTGTCATGTGTAAGAAGATTGTAACATCGGCACTGCCGATTCCGGTGCCTTTACCTGAACCTGATGTATTGTTACCTGTATTATTGTTTATATGCATCGTTTTAGACAGAACTAGGGGGCTGGAAGAGAAAATTGAAAGAAAACGTTGTAGAGGAGGGGAAGAGAAAGAATGTAGAGAACCTAATTTAGCATTGAAATCTGTTAGTCTGCTGGTTCAGGCTCCTTGCAGAAAACGGTGAAGGAGGTTGGTCAGGAACTTCAACGGAAGCAGCAGTGCAGGTCTGCAGAGGGATGTGACAGCACCTCTCCCAGGTACTGTGTGTGTTAGCAGAGCATTAAATATGTCAGCAGTGTGAAGGACAACACTATTTTGTACAGTTGGTTGCCAGCATCCAAGCGTGTGTTGGCCTGGAGAATACATGTCAGCATTTGGTGACACTGTGTCACCTGGAGAACACATGTCAGCGTTCCCTGACACTGTGTCACCTGGAGAACACGTGTCAGCGTTCCTGTCACCTGGAGAACACGTGTCAGCGTTCCTGTCACCTGGAGAACACGTGTCAGCGTTCCTGTCACCTGGAGAACACGTGTCAGCGTTCCTGTCACCTGGAGAACACGTGTCAGCGTTCCTGTCACCTGGAGAACACGTCAGCGTTCCCTGACGCTGCGTCACGCGGTGAGCGAGGCCCGAGGGTCGGTCCTGCGTGTGCAGACAGCAGGTTGGTGTTTCATGCACGTGTTCCTGTGGGTTTGTCCCAGACAGCCCATGTCATGGGTGATGCTCTGCACCCCCCTAAGTCAGTCAGGGCTGCTGTCTTAGGGGGACACGGGGTGCTCCCCAAGTCTGCTGTAGCGGTGGAACATAAGGCAGAGCCCACCCAGGTGCCACGGGCAGCACGTGTGTTGTACATACAGAGATCTGTAGGATTGGTCCGTTTGCCTTGTATCTGAGACCCCTGGCACGTGTCTGTATTTCATTTTGTAGATGTTGAGTGTTGCACATAATAATACATTGCAATGCTGAACTATAATTTGGGATGTTGTGTGCTGTGGTTTTTGGGGGGAGCTTTTTTTTTTTTTAAATGGTTCATGCTGTAAAGTTTTGTATATAAGTGACTCTGATGCTGCTGCTTTTTGTGCTGCTTGACCCAGTGTAAACTCTTTGCAGAGAAAGGACCTGTGCTTGGCCTGAACAGTCAGTGGAAGCAACAGGCAGGGCTTGGCTGCTGAACTACTTTTTGTGACAGTGAAGGCTGATGTTCAGTGCTCAAGAAAGTTCCACTATTTTCGTAAGACTGTGACACTGACACTGAGGAGAGGGAAGAACTGGGGCAGAGTATTAAGAAACTCAGAATTTCAGGCATGAAACAAAAGAAAGCTCAGAGTGCAAAAAGGGAAATGTGTGCCTAAACTGCCTCGAGACAATTTTGCTGTCCGTTCTCATGCAGTTGTATCTTCTGAAAATTAGAACATTTTATTCATTGTGCTTTCCAAAACACTTCTCATAACGCCAGGAAACAGATGATACAAAAACCTGCAGAAATTTGGACTGGTAAAAATAAGCTATTCAGTCTTCTCCAGTGTGAGGTGTTTGATGTTAGGAATGACTGAAAAGCAAGGAAAAGGTTATAGTTGAGTTTGTCTCTCATCGCGTTCATTCAGAGCACACTGAGATAACTAGGGGGTGGGGGGAAGAGCACGGATAAAGGTGAAATTTCCCTGAGAAAAGTTTGAGATCAGAGCATTAACTGAGAGCACGGGCTGGGATCAGGGCTGAGCAGCACCACGCCCTGTGCACACAACCCATTTAGCTTTCCCCCTCACGCTTTGTCAGATGACAAGAAACAGATAAATTAAACAACAAAGGGCGCTCGCCCTGAGGCACCGGAAGTGTGCTGGGCTGGGGCGCATGCGCAGTGGGCCAGCACACGGCCCCAGTCACGTGGTAGGTGCGGCCGGCCCGGCCCAAGGGCAGCGCATGCGCAATGACTTCATTGACTGCGGTGCCGCCTGCTGGTCAAAGGGCGAGGCTGCAGCGACGGGACCTGCGCATGCGCCGTGCCCGGGGAGCGGGGAACAATTAACGGGGAACAATTAGCGGGGAATGGGGAACGGGAAATGGGGAGCGGGGAACCGGGGGAGCCCCGCAGGGGATGGGCCGGGCCGGCGGCACCGAGCGGGGAAGGGGCGGCCGCGCCGGTTCCCGGGGCACCCGCCTCTCACGGAGGGGTAAAATGAACATTTTGAGGTAAACCCGAGGAAATTAGTGAGGGACATTCGGGGGGAAAATCGAGGTTCCTTGAGCGGGACAGGAAGGGGCAATTCTGGGGTAACACCTGAGCTAGTCGCGGGAGGTTTAGGGGTCCAACCCGAGTCCCTGTGCAGGGATCGGAAGGAACGTTTCTGAGGGAAAAGCAGAGGCAAACTGGGAGGGCGAGCAGAGGTGACATTTTCCACCTGAAAATGCTGAGGTAATTTGGATGAAACAAAATCACCGTTTTTGTGGGGTGAATCCAGGGGTGCCTCAGAGAGGAAAAAGGAGCCTTTGTGAGAGAAAGGCTGGGAACTCAGACCAGACCGAGGCAGCATTTTGGACAGAAAACCTGAGGTTACTTAGCAGGGACAGAGGTGACCCTTTCAGCTGAAAACCTGGGGTAATTTAGAGGGGACACAACCACTGTTTTCTGTAGGAAGGCGGGAGGTGATGTAGAGGGGAGAGAGGTGGCGTTTGGAGGGAATGGCTGGGATGGACTGCCAGCTGCAGACTGAGCCTGGGGCCTGAATCCTTTCCAGTCGGCAGGGGCTGTTCCCGAAGGCCGTGCCCTGGCTCACAACTTGGTAAGATTGTGTTCCTCCAACCAGACTTCCAGGTGCTACTTTGGCGATCCTCTCGCCTTTGCCTCCTGGGGCTGTGCTGGTGTTGCAGCTCAATAAAGTCCATTTTGTTGTTTATTGGTTTTGATACTGTGCCTTTTCCAGGTTGTTTCCAGGTGCTCGGAGAGTGATTCCCCAGGAGGAAGGGGAGCTTTGGCCTCACCAGCCCGGCTCAGTTGGATGGGACAGAACTGGGGCGGCCTGGCAAGGCATGACCACGTTTCTGAGTTCTGGAGTGCCTTGAAACCTTTCTGTGTTCCAGGTCAGTCGCTGCTTGTGAGCCGAGCCTTGGTTTGGGGGTTCAGGAGCCCGGGGGGCCGAGCTG